>NC_051154.1:108347310-108398342 GCF_013339745.2 Dermacentor silvarum | reverse complement strand
CCTTTGTACCCAATATTTAGCTCTCTTTTTGCACTAGTTAAGGTGTGGTACCTAATTTTTTTTATGAAAATAAATATTGTTACTACAGGTACGTGTGTCGCCGTATGACTATTGAATATTTGATAAATAATATTTTATTCAATTCGTATTTGAAAACGTTTACATTCGCCCACCTTTACTTCTTGTACAATGCACAAAGAGGCACTCAAGCCATTGTGGTGCTTAATGAAGTCTCTTTTTGCTGCATGTAATAGTGGCAAAAAGCAGCTTCTCACAGGGAACTTGATTGTGTTGTCTTGTGTATTGTTCTTCTGCCATATGTATTCTGAATTGATAATTATATCACAGACAGATATATAACCTCTCAAATGAACAGACATTTATTTGATACACATGAACTCGCACCCTGTTCAGCTGGCTTTCAGTTACGCTGATTGTGGCCAGCCTCTATAGAGTATGTCTGCAATGTGGTATGAGGGTATGTGTGCAGTGCTACTGTTAAGCCAACTATTGTTCTCACAGTAATGTATTGAGTAAGGTTATTGCATAATTATTATTAAAAAAAAGACAGCATTAGCCCAGGTTTTAAGGGGGAGAAAATGGTTGGTGTACTTCACCAAGCATACAGACAGCATATAATGTGACTACATACCATGTGCTAGTTTGTATTTACAAAGTGTTTACAAAATGGGGAAGGTGGCAGTGAGACTCCTTGGGGAAGCAACACTTCAGTTGTACTGATGGTACGGCGTGACCATATAATTTCCTTATTGCTTGGTTAAAAATATGGTGGGTTACAACCTATGAAATGCCACACCAGCAAGGCTGAACATCCATCCTTGCTTTTCAGTGGCTTAAATACGCCACTGCGTTGTTGAGCCTGTGTTGTTGAGATTCCGAAATATCGCCTCGTGTGCCACGTTGTCAAATGCCCCCTTCAGGTCTAGAACGAGAATGGCCCGTGGTGTGTGGCAGGGATGACAATCTCCTTCTTCAATTGCATTAGCACGTCCTGGGTCTCAAGATGTCATATAAAACCAAACATGGGGTCTGGCATTTGCTGGGTTTCGTCCAGGTGTTGTTGGAGGCATTTGAGTACTATCCTTTTCATGATTATGCTTATGCATGATGTGAGGGATATCAGCCACAGGTTGTCAATGTGCGGGGACTTGCCCGGTTTGGGGATAAAGCGTACTTCAGCTGTTTTTCATTCTTGCGATAGCTTGCGTGATGTCCAAAAGTCATTGAAGGGGTCTAGAAGCATCTCAAGGGCCTAATCTTCGAGGTTAGCCTCGAAGATTATGGTTGGGCCCGGGGGCACTGCTTCGCCGGCTTTTTTTATCAATGGAACAACGACATAACACAGAATGAAGAAACACGAGTGCTGTGTGACACTGTCATATTCCATCATGTAATCAATTGTACGCTCACTTTTAACTTGGCAGCTACTAAAAAAAAAAACGTAAGTAAATGAACAAGCCGTAGTTGAATATTCACTCGCGTGCTCGGTGATGAAGAGAATTGACTTGTCGATCTACACAGCTGTATTCCGCGATCATAGAACCATCTGTATAAGAGTATGTTAATTTACAGGGCATTCATTTTAAAGTGTTACGGAATTTTTAAAAATCGCCTGTGGCAGGTAGCATAATTCTTATCGTTGAGCTGGGTTATTCGATGAGGTGGACATTAGTAGCACAAAAAATCGAAACACATATTCAAGTAACAAAATTTCACTAATGAACTTCTTAGTTAATTACTTTACGACACATATTGCAATTTACGAATTATAGCCGGTGAGCTTGCAAGACGCATCCACTTGAAATGAATTTCCAGGATGACGCCAGCTTTGAGATATTATTTTCCAAAGTGTGGGACGAAATACATGGGCGTTCTAGTTACTTTACTGCTTTAATGTATAAAACAGCATTTTGGTAAAAAAGTAAGTGGAACAACAGTGCATTTTTAGGGCGAGTTTGATGGCACATATCTCCAAACTGGCGTCATTCTGGAAATTCATCCCAAGTGGATACGCCTGCCAAGCTCACCGGCTCCAATTCGTAAATCACAATATGTGCTGTACAATAATTAACTAAGTTTATTAGTCATTTTTTTAATTAGTTCAATATGGGATTTCTCGTGTTACTAATGTCCGCCTCATCGAATAACCCAGCTCAACGATAAGAATTATGCTACCTGCCACAGAGGATTTCTAAAAAAAAATTTTAAAACTTATACATGAACACCCTGTATAACGCTGCGGCGCTTCAGTGTGCTACGCTGTTGCTGCGACAGATCCCTTGTTCATTGGCTTAAAAACACACGCGCGGTCTTGTAAGCTTTCGCTAGCACATCTGCAAAAAATGCGCCGTCACGCCGCACACAACCGAGTACATAGCGATGTGTGTTGTTACAACAGTATGCGGTAGCAATGATTTAAAAAAAAAGAAAGAAAGGAAAACGAAAAAAAAAAGGCGCCGGTAAGATCACTGCATAGTGTTCGAGAGGTGGCTCAGCGCGCCAACGCAACACATGCAGTCAACAGAGTATGACAGTGCAAGAGTTTTGCGTTTTCGCTGTGACGCGGAAGCTTGAACCCACGCCGACAAAAATATGCCAGTGTCGTCTGCTGTTGACGGTAGTTGCCGACTTAGAACATCTTTGCCCCGCCTCTCGGTTGCCGGCTCCTAACATACGTCGCGTCCCCAAATCGGAGTGCGGATGCCGGCACATGCGAACCGCTCGAGCTCACTAATCAGAAAATTACCTAATAAGAAAACAAACGTAATAACAAAATCCTGGCTCGGGCCAAAATTTTGCTGGTCGCCAGCACACAAACGCTGCGACCGCGCTGTTGCATGTTGCCAGTCGCTGGTTATCTGTTTTCCCAGCCAGAGGGCGCATGCGTACGGCACCGCTCGTTGGGTATGGTTGTGGGATATTCTTCAATACGAAGGCATAGATGACGATTTCGTGGAGCTGCTGAGGGAGATATATCGAGACAACCAAGTACAAGTGGCATGGGAAGGCCGAAAAGGAAATGAAATGGTGGGAATTCACCAAGGATTGAAGCAAGGATGCCCTCTGTCACCATTGTTGTTCACGCTTTACGTCAAGGGCATAGAAAGACGACTGGAAAACAGCGAATTAGGTTTTGATTTATCCTACATGCGTAATGGACAAATGGTGCAACAGAAGATCCTGGACTGATGTACGCAGACGACATTGTGCTACTAGCGGACAATAAAAAAGATTTACAGATACTTGCGAATATCTGTGGGAACGCAGCGACAAATCTAGGCCTTAAGTTTAGCACAGAGAAATCAGGGATTATGATCTTTAATGAGCACACGAGTAACTTCGTGGTGTCAATTCAACAGCAAGTAATACCCATAGTGAAGCAATATAAGTACCTCGGCGTACACATAAACGAAGGAAAGAATTACTCAATCAACCACCAAGATAATCTGAAAATAAAGGGGAAGCGGAATGCAGCATTAATGAAACACAGAGCACTGTGGGGCCACAATAAGTATGAGGTGGTGCGTGGAATCTGGAAAGGAGTTATGGTGCCAGCGCTAACATTCGCAAATGCCATTATATGCTTAAATCGGATATATTGGCGGGTTTGGAAGTTAACCAAAGATCAGTAGGCCGGTTGGCTTTGGGAGCACACGGTAATACGACAAATGAGGCAGTGCATGGAGACATGGGTTGGGCCTCTTTTGAAGTCAGAGAAGCACAAAGCAAAATTAGTTTTGAAGAAAGGCTCAGGAACATGGATGAAAATAAATGGGCAGCTAAAGTGCACAAGTATCTCTACATGAAAAGCGTGGACACAGAATGGAGGAAGAGGTCAAGGAAGTTGGCAACCAAGTACAGGATAATCGAAACTGTAAATAGACAACCAGGGGTCATCAGAAAGTGAGAGAAATAGAGACCGTGAATTGGATGCAAAGAATGGAAACGAAAAGGACAATGGAGATTTACAAGAATGAGAAGAAAGAAATTAGAAGGGAAACTCTGTACGATAACACAAAGGGCAGTGCCTTGCTATTTGAGGCTCGAGCCGGTTGCCTAAGGACGAAAACATATCGGAACAAATATTCGGAATTAGATGAGACATGTGTATGCTGCAGTAAAGATCCAGAGACCACTCAGCACATCCTAATGGAATGCGACGGGATCCACCCAGCGAGAACCGTAGGTAACGTGCAACTCCCAGAAGCGCTTGGGTTTAAAGTGGAAGGAAACATAAACAGATCAGCCGTAGAGATCAGCAAGAGACGATTAGAGTACTGGTGGAAAAAAAGTAGGGAAAAGATGGATGCGACCTGATCTCTTAAAATCATAGGCAGCGGTACAAGGTAAATTTTTGAAAAAGAAAAATAATGATAGGTATACAAAAATGCAAGATAAAGAACATGTATAGTATACCTGATTAAATCAAGCAGGCTAGGTGACTATTTGTCGCCGCCCCGTTTCAAAGGGGATGCCAATAAATCATCATCATCATCATCAGCTCGCGCCGGTCCCAGCGTGAATCGAATTTTGTGCTCGGTTGCTTCAACCGTCCGCCGCCACTGAACCGCCAGCATGCGGTGCGGCTTGCGGCGATGAGCGGCTCGAGCGTGTAAAGGCCCGAAGAGGGAAAAGCCTCGGCAAATTGCTGGACCGCGAAGTTCGCGCGCTTGCGCGGACCAACGGCGGTCCGTATGAACTGGTGACGTCCTATCACGTGATGCGCGAACCGCGGTCGAAAAGAGCGATGTGGTCCGTCGTGTGGATCGGCCTTAACCAGGAACCACGTAACAAGTATATATAGTAGTAAACATATATTTACTACTATAACATACATATATAACCAACTGTCGGCAGCACGTATGTGCGCTACTATATGTAGCACACAAATGTCAATCTATTATAGTGAAATAAACTACGGTTAATCTAAAATTTGGAGGATGCTTAAGCTTCGCCTTTAAGAGTGGAACACGATAGCGTTATCGGGCTCCGTTCGCATCACATTTTTACAGCGTAAGCTGTTATGGGCTCATTATAATAGCCGTTTCGGTTCGCGATGATGCCGCCGCTGACGGTGGACGCCGCCGTAAAGTACCCGATTCCCGAAAGTACCCGGTACCCGAAAAAAGTACCCGATTCCCGCCGGGATCGAACCCGCGCCCACTGATTGGGAGCCCGATACTCTACCACTGAGCCACACAAGCGCTTGCAATTTGCAAGCGCTTTGAAATTTTTCTGACGGATTTTACTTTGAGAAATTCAATTTTTGTTCATCAACGCCTAGCGCCACGCGGAGGGCCTGTGTGGTCGGGGTGGTTCGGGATGATGAGGTTCGGCATGATTATTTCCGTCAGACGCCGATGCTTAACGCCGACGCCGAAGCCGAAGCCGACACCGACGCCGGATTTCTGCGACATGGGGCCCTTAACACTGTCGCGTTATAAGTCGAACTAATACCTCCATCTCACAGCATAACAGACTACGGACAAGAATATGACTAATTTACCTTCCATGCACCTATAAATCTCTTTCATTAGCAAATGCGTAGTAAGATGTTGGTAATGGGATGCCTGCAGCGCGACGACCATCGTCGCCACTGGAATACCTACATTCCCTTTGAGAATATTTAATAAAAGCTTGCTGAAGAGTACTTGGCTGCAAGATTGCTGAATTATGCACTACTGGGCAATAAAGAAACATCCGTTCTGCATCATCGTGACATGTTTGTAAAAAGCTGACATGTTGGTTTGCATGCAATAATAACGAATACATTGTTACTGCGGAAACGGCTAAGTAATTACAGATTCTACTCATAGTGCAAATATCTGTAAAGTTCTGTGGGTTCCGCAAAAATATATATGAGACAAATTGAAGCAATTTGAACTTCGGCGTAATAAGCGTTCATAATATCACTCTGAGGAGAGAGTGAATGACTATGCCTGAAAAGTGGCACAGGCACTTAAGTCACTGCATATAAGCGTTGCAGCGCCTGCCGGACTTTTCGAAAAATCGGGAAATGGGTTTGGTCATGAGGAATGGGATGCCACAGACAACGGTTCGCGCCGTACGTACCAGTTCAGAGTGCTTCTGAAGTACTCAGAATGCATAAATATATCAACAAGCAGCTGTGAAAAGTTCTAACAGGTTTATTCTACTCCTTATCATTGATGTACTCTTCGTGTTTGGGCTGATAAATCTATACACCTTTATTGGTTTTGTTATTTTTGGTATCATTGTAGAAGTTTTGTTATTTTTATAGAAAATGGCAATTTTCTGTGCGGGCAAGCCTGCTCACTGAGCTTTCTTCACGTTTGCTACTGTATGATAACCGCCGGTAACGTATGCCTTGCACTTGAGAATTCAATGACATTAATCATTTTGTTTTTGCCTGCGTGCCAGCCATCATCACCCGACCACCGAAAATGGCATTGAACGGTTATGGCGCTTCGCTAGACGCGGTCAATGGCTCTGTGGAGGCTTTTTACCAGTGAAATTTGGTTAGTGGCATAGACTAACGGCTTAATCGTGGTGTTGTGCTGCTAAGGCATAACAGAATACAATGAAAACGAAAGAAGAAACAGAACTTTAGGAAGGAAGCATTTGCACGTTTTCTTGATACGCGTGCTACGCCAGTCGCGCTAGCAATGACTCAAATAAATCAAATGGAATCTTCCTTTCAAAAGTGCTCACAGACGAGCTTAGTCGGCTGAGGTACGTTGTAAAGGGCGCATGCGAAGCAGGAAGTCTGGAACGACTTCTTGTTTCAAGACGTGCTCTTGCAGTGAGCTGAAAGCATTGAGTGTTTTAAGTTAATAAAATAATACGGTAGTTTCTCTGAAATTGCTCTTCTCAGCCTAAGAATGCGTTCAAATTTGTAATGTTTTCCTCGGTTGCCATACTTTTATTGTACTGTATTTATTTATTCACGAATGCTGTAATCTCATACAAGATCGCAGCAGGTACAGAACGCGCGGAATATAAATTTTCATCAATATATGTCACTAAGTTCAACATAATTAAAAATACTAAAATTAACTTATTTGATTTTAGACAATAAGAGAGAATGTTGCGTTACAACATCATTAGAAAGATTATTACACTCCATAATAGTTAAAGGAAACGAAGGAATGCTTAATAAAGTAATTCGGGAAGTTAACTGCATTATTCTGCGCATGCGCTACTGATGAAAGCATCGCATGTGACAACAGCTTCTTAGAGCCTTTGGAAGATCGGCGAGGTGTGACGTAACTGAAGTTATATCAGTGTTTGCGTATGTGTCAAAATCGTGAACGAGGAAAGCAAGATTTGCTTGATCATACAAGGGTCATTACATTGTTGATGCTTCGATTACATAGCGGTCAGTTCAGACAGCCGGCAGGTGAGTCACAGTGCATGCATGAGAACAGGCTTCACTATAGCGCAAGGGAGCCATAGGACCTGCATGAAAAAGAAAACAGGATTCATCAGCATACCACCTGGCGAGCTCACACATGCGACTTGTATTTGTAGGCCGCAAAAAAAAGGAAAAAAGGAAAAGAAAGAAAGAAAGAAAGAAAGAAAGAAAGAAAGAAAGAAAGAAAGAAAGAAAGAAAGAAAGAAAGAAAGAAAGAAAAGAACTGTCGTTTGTGCGTAGTATGCTACATGGCATGTAGAGACTATATTTCTTTCGCTAGTTTCCGGCCCTGTCAAAGACAAGCCTCCTTGGCACCAGAGACATCCCTTGTCCAACAATTGTTCACCGGTTCGTTGCTTGTGTGATTAGTAATTCTATAAGCAACTCACTCCCATACAATCTGTGCTTCCTTTCAGCTCGCAGCTGCTAGAGACGCTGGTTGTTGATGGCCGAAATTCTCGGACTTCGATGGCTGAAGCACAGACTGTAGCTTCAATTATCTGCTGCACCTTCGAGTTCCGTATGCGCTTTGCAGGACCGCTCTGAATCTTGTTTAGTGCGTCTTCGATTCCTGACTGGTCTATCTCGATGCTACGCCACTCTACTGTGTCACTTGTACATGGGTGTCGCTTTTTGAACGCTTACTATTTTTGTGTTGCCATGATGGACAGTGCCTCATGCAGCGTTTGTGATTGTTACCGAGATCATAGAACATATACTCAACTATTGCCCTTATTTCTATAATGAGAGAAAGACATTGCGTGCTGCTTTCAGAACAGATAAAATACCATGAACTCGACCGTAATCTTCACAGTGGACCATAAGAGCACTGTTGCCCTTTTTGAAGACATGTGGATTCTGCGAGCTTCTTTTGATTTGCGCTCTGAACGCTGTTTTGTGTGCGCGCGCATCACTTGTTATTTTTCACCCATTCCTTTTTTTTTTGAAGCCCTCATTATGTGTAGGATAGCAAACCAGGTGCAACCTGGTTAACTTCCCTTCCAATCTTTTTCTCCATATCTCTCTCTCTCTCTCTGCTCTGATATGCGGGCACTTAAACTTCAGTTGAGGAGTGGGCGAGCAGGCATACGAAATTACAGAAGAGTGCACGCCACGGGAAACTGCATAGAAGCGTCTGTTCTGTCTTAGCTAGGTGATTCTATGTGCAGTCATAAGGGCCGCGCATACACGCCAGGTTGACCATCGCTTTGATTGTTGCGTGCGTGCGCAGGTGGTGAAGATGTTGATGACCGTGGTCATCTTGTTTACGGTCTCATGGCTGCCGTACCACGCTTACTTCATCTACCTGTTCCACCACCCGGGTGCCGCCTACGCGGACTGCATCCAGCACGTCTACCTGGCCATGTACTGGCTTGCCATGGCACATACCACGTACAACCCCATCGTGTACTATTGCATGAACCAGAGGTCAGTACTGCATGAAAGAAAATAGAGCCTCTATCCAGTTAAAGCGACTTAGTCGCAAGCTATTATTGTTGGCATTCAATGGTTGTTTATAAAAACGGAGTTACAGTGGTAGTGGTGCGATGATATGCGTGGGCGCTACAGGTCGTCATGGCGCGGACATAAGAATAAAACACTTTCAACTGCCACATGAATCATCATGGCAGGCTAAAAAAATATGATTTCATGTAATAAACTGCTGAGCGTCTATAATTTAGCCCGGTACTATTGTTTCCATAACTGCCTGAAAAAAAAAAAAACTGCCACATTGCGCAGCTGCAGGTGGTTCATGTTAGGTTCCCCTGTAACTCTTCTTAGTAAGAAGGTGCAATGTCATGTCAAAACTTATCACGTGCAAGATTATTCATTCTGCCTGCAGCAAATGGCTTTTAATCGAACCTATAGTCTTTGGAAGAGAATGGAGAAATGTGAGGTTGAATGTGATGGAGGCTTGAAATGATTATTCAATCCCGACGAGTGGCTTGTATGAGTCTTGATGAAAATTAACAATAAACTGTAGAGAACCTAAGGACCAGGGACAACATACTTAGACACGCATACGGGCTCTGAACATCGTAGCGTTGTATTTTCTACATTTGACAGCCTTGCTGGGTATATCCCAAATCTTATTCTGAGTTTACGAAGCCCAAAAAATTTAAAAGCTGTAGAGACCTGCCACAGCGTACACGTAACACATGAATCCAAACGTTTTGACATAATCGCCTGTCGGTTTTCGTTAACTATATATAAAGTAAATAACGTGTTTCGAAACGTTAGGTGTAATAAATTATTTACTCCTAACGTTTATACCTAACGATTATTTTTGATTGGAGACGTTATTAGCTTTACGGTTATAACATACGCACAAGCTTTTAGAGCCCATTACTCTGCACAGAGCGGGAGTAATACGCCGTTAGGCGTATTACTCCGGGCGCTCTGTATTACAACGGGCGCTCTATATTACACGGGCGCTCGTAACGGGCGCTCGTATTACAACGGGCGCTCTATATCTAAGGTTCATGATTCACAGGTTCAAGCGGTACTTCAGGCGCTTCCTGTGCTTCTGCGTGCGTTCACTGGAGCCGGGAGACGAGCGCCAGTACAGCCTCGCACACAGCCGGTGCAGTGTCGCCAGCAGGACTCGAAGCCTCCAGCAGGGTACCAAGACGAAATCAGGAGACGCGACCACCGTGAACCACGTTCGCATCTGTCGTAGCGTGCCATTATCGATACCGACAACGGAATGTACCAGTGTCCACATGTAAATGAAAGCAGCGACTTCAGACGCTGAAAAACAAGCTTCAGTACAGAACCGAGAACGCTATATACTTCAAGCCGTCCTGATAGCTATCGTGCTGTGCGTCTACATCAATTATCAAAGTTTCAGCTATACGGCTGCACCTAAACTATGTACTACCTACGTTTTTTCACTAAAAGAAGTATCCAAAGAAATATCCACTTTGCGTCAGAAGACAGAATACAGCGGCACCCGAACCAACAGCTGCCGACCTCATTGAAACGTTCTTCATGCAGTACCGTCCTTCCACGCACTTTTCGTAGTATACTTACGCATAAATTATGTGGGGATGATACAAAATCTGGAGGATATTGTTCGAATTGTATACAGAAATCATACGGAACTGTGCGACTTCATTACGAAATGCTTCAACAGGGAGTGTGGTCGAAGAAATCTTTTGGTAAAAATAGTTTATTTGCACCATGTACAGTGTAAACGCATAATCGCACAGTATAAACTACTACACCAAACAATACTCTGGATTTCCTGGACCCATGTTCAACAACGCTTTGAACGATAGAGTATTTCGTCAGGCCAGGCATCGCTCAATCGAAGTGGGAAACGTAATATGGTGAAGGTGGCCGGCCCATGACAAATGGTTCTAGTGAACCAAGATATTTGTGAATTTCACCGCTGACTACTGTCAAATAATTTCTTATAGAATAAACACTTTTGGCTCGTGTGGAGAACTGGGGCATGGGGTTCAATCTTATACAGAGTGATCAATTTTAAGTTTTACGGAATTTTTTGAAAATCGGCTGTAACATAATTATTGTCCCTGAACTGGAGTATTCAGGGAGGCGGACATTACTTACACGAGAAATCAAAGATCATATTCAACTCATTAATGAAACTCACTAATTAACTTCTTAACTACTTTACGGCACGTATTGCAATTTACGAATTGTAGCCGGTGAGCTTACAAAGCGTATCTACTTGGAACGAATTTCCGGGAGTGCACCAGTTTCGAGATATGCGCCATCAAAGTCGCCAGTAAAAATGCACTTTTGTAGCACATAATGTTTTAACAAAATGCTTTTTAATGCATTGAAGCACAAAATCAACTGGAACGCCCATGTATTTAGTCCTACAGTTTCGAAAATAAAATCTCGAAACTGGCGCAATCCTAGAAAATTCACTTAAAGTGGATACGTCTTGCAACCTCACCGGGTACAATTCGTAAATTGCAATATGTACCACAAAGTTATTAATGAAGAAGTTAATTATAAAATTTTCGCTAATTAGTAGAATATGTGTTTCGATTTCTCGTGCTAGTAATGTCCGCCTTTTCGAATAATACAGCTCAAGCAGTAGAATTATGCTATCTAGCACAGGTGATTTTTTTTTTAAATTCCGTAAAACTTAAAAATTATTACCCTGTATTCTGACACACGTGAGTCATTAACCCTGTCCTTTCCAGAATGACAGTGACTGGCATAACGAAGCGCTGCGGGCTACTTTGGCGTCAGCTTTCTGGAGACATTGCTTTCTACTAGAACGTATATCTTTTTTAAAGTTCGTCGGAAGCACAGCTACGTGCGCTTCAGGATGACACACTCAGACGTTCTGTTTCAATTCCGCGCCTTTTGTAGATGTAGCCTTCTGGTTAATGAAATGTCACCTTAAAGGTTTTCATTTTAGCTGATGTCGCATTGTTTTATATTATGGCCAAAAAACTCCTACTGCTCCAAACCTCACCAAGGGGTTTGGTGCAGAAGTAATTTTGTTCGTTTCGTAATTTCTTATACAATATCGAAAATTTCAAGTTTGGTAACCTTATTTATTTTGCGGCATAACGGGCGCTGAAGTCCACGTGGTCCACGGGCCGCCACACCTCGTGTCAGCACACAGACAAGCCGTAAATTCTGGAAAGTCATAACTCATGACTGCAGCACGTCGACACCTTCCTGTACTCAGCCCAATGTGTCGCGTACAAAACATGGAAGTGGTGTCTATTACTGAGCAGAGGCTGAGTGCTATAGCGCCGCTGTTATGACTATAAATAAGCTTGCGCACTGGACTGGGCTCTCGTAAGTACCTATCATTTTCTTCGAAGCAAGACGAGGGGCGAAATGAACCCATTCTTTTATTCGACGAAGCTGGTCGTCACAGCATAAATGCAGGTGGCACGAAGCTCATCGGCCCTTTCCAATGGGGACCTCGAGGCCGATGCCCACTTGGCCCTGAGGCCTGCCTTTGTACGTCTTGCCGTCGACGCGGGTCGCGCCGTGTGACACTGAGCCGGAGACGACCACTCGAGTGCCGCCCTTGCCTCGGTACACGTCGTACTCTCCGCGTACAGTGCCGCCCACATTGAAGTTGCGGTGGTTCTGGCCGCCACCAGAGGCTTCGACGCTGAAGCTATGCTGCGAAAAAAGAAAGGAAAACATCTTTGAGCCTTGAATTAAAGAGCACACTTTTGATCGGAAACGGCTTGATGTACTTGTCTTTACGAAGAAACAAACTGCGCTGAACCAACGCCAGCGCAGGACCGCTCCTGTTTAATGTCTGTGTATGTCTCGTGTAGGACGGTTGTTCATGTCTATTCTATGCTCGTCCCTCGTTTTACGTGCCGTTATTAGTTGATGATGAAGTAACCAATAAACGCGAACTTCCGCCCTGTAGTGACGTCCTACGCAGACTAAGCAGACATTTCAGATTGCAGGATTCGAAGGGAGTCCCCGCGCCGAAAGGCTGTCTGTATAGCCTTTCATTTTTGAATTACTTTGATTGAGGTCTTGCGGTACCCTGATACACTTCAAGCCTGCTGTTGTGGCCCGTCTAAGGCCCCAGTCGGCGGAATGAAAGCTTTTATTGCTGCAGCAGCACGAGGTCGCGGGTTCGCTTCTTGGTCGTGGTGGCTGCATTTTGATGACAGCGAATTGCAAAAGCGCTTGTGAGTGAGTGAGTGAGTGAGTGAGTGAGTGAAATAACTTTTATTACAGGTCCGGCGAGGACGCGAACTCGTCGCGCACCCGGCTAGTCCCACGTCGGGACCGGCAGGTCTAGCCCACCAGCCCGGTCGCGGGCACACCGGACAGCCAGGATTTGCTTGTCTAGAGCGGGGCTACGCAGAAGCGAGTCCCACTCATCCTTGCTGAACTTGGGGTATCTCGACCCGCACTCCCAGAGCATGTGTGCTAGAGTGGAGGTCTGTCCACAGGATGGGCAGGCGTCGTCGCGATATACGTCAGGGTAAACTTCGTGCAGAACGGCCAGACACGGATATGTGCCGGTCTGTAAAAGTCTAAGTGAAACAGCTTGCGCCCTATTCAATTTGGGATGAGGGGGTGGAAAGACCCTTCTGGACATGTAGAAAAATTTTGTCACCTCGTTGTGAGTAGCGGGAGCATCCCTGTGGCCGTAGGGGGAAGGGGTGTCGGCTCTCCTTACAGAGGAAGCGCGGTCGGTGAGGTCGCGCGCAGCCTCGTGAGCAGACTCATTGAGGTTCGGGGGAGCACCCTCGACCGACCCTACGTGAGCGGGAAACCAGTGAATCGAATGCGGTTGAGCGCGAAGATGGCCTGTCTGACCTCGGCAACGGAGAAGTCTTCGTCCAGCTCGGGGCGAGGAGGGCCTCGGTAGTCAGGGAGTTGGGTCGCCGGATCCCCGTCGCGCCGGATGGGCAGGTACTTCTGAATGAGCTTGGAGACGAGTACATCAACCGTGTGAGACCTGGTGGCTTCGTGAAGGGCCCGGGCCAACGTATGCTTCTGATTTGACTTGGAGCCGCTTTCGTCGAGAAGGTGCTTCAGCATACCCCAGGACTTGCCATTGCGCATCTGTCCGTCAATGGATTCGCAGAGCTCGTCCCACTGCTGCTGGCATAGCGCTTTGCAGTGGTCATCGATGACCTTGTTGAGCTCCGAGATTTTCTTTCGGAGTCTGCGATTGAGCCTTTGACCCTTCCATCGACGGAGCAGGGCGTTTTTGGCCTCGATGAGATGGGCGAGTCTGCTGTCCATTCGCTCGACGTCGATTTGACTTGTACTTAGATTTAGGTGTACGTTAAAGACAGACCGGGGGACAAAATTATTCCGGACCCCCTCCAATACGGCGTCCCTCATAACCCACTGCGCCATCTTCGGGGCGTCAAACCCCAGAACTTGAATAGCGATTTTAAGTGCATTTCAACTATTCTTTCAGTTTTCCTTTTTATTGTTCTCTTAATTTCTTACTTTTCATAACCGCTGTATTCTAAAAATGTTGACACCACTATACAGTGACTAAATCTTTCATATTTTCATTTCAATAATATTAATAAAAATTTGGAGGACGCTTAAGCTACGCCTTTAAGAGTGGAACGCGATAGCATTCAAAGATCCCTGTCGGCTCGTCAGGCTTCCCGGCAATTGCAGCTTTTCTTTCTTTTTTTCTCCAACTTCGCCTTTGCGCGCGGTTGCCATTTTGACCTCATTGGTGGCTGCCGACGATGCGAGCGCCAACTGGATGGTGTTTTTGCAAGGAACAAACCTGCGCGCGCCGCCGTATGAATAGTAGAAATGCTGGAAAAGGGGTTGTGTTTGACTTTCCGCGTACGATAATTATGTTTTCTCGTATATTCAAATTACAATCCGACGCTATTACGTCTGTAGGTTGTGGTTAAGTCGTACTTTACAATTTTCTGACGCATTTTACTTTGAGAAGTTCAGTTAGTTCACTAACGCCTCTGCGCCACGCGGAGGGCCTGAGTGGTCGGGGTGGTTCGGGATTATTTTCTCAGCCGACGCCGACGACGGATTTTCTGCGACACGGGGCCTCCAACGCTATCGCGTTAAAATAACATGATGATTGTGACGAAACTGATACCTACTCGGATGCTGGCGCACAGCTTGCTCTTTTCACCGACTGAAAACCTGAGGAGCTCGACATGGTTAATCAGAGACGTAAAAAAAGCGCTTTCTATCATGAATGTATGTCGTGAAGTTACGAAGCTACCGATCATTCATGCAAGTATAATTTCGTCGCTTAAAAAACATTATTTCTTTAAGTTAGAGCGTTGTTCTGAAACTAGAATTAACTTTATTGACAAGAAAGAAATAAGCAAAGCCTACCAATGCAGCGTTCCTACACTAATGTTCCCATAATATTTTAGTCATCGTTGCTTTTAAGAAACCGCTACGTAAATCAGCAGGAATCGCGGAAGCGTATATCTTGTCAATTGGGAGGTGCAGACTCGGGTGAGACACTTACTCGTGGAGGAGGTGGTGTAAACTTGAAGTTGAATGGCCTTCTCTGTAACCGAGGAATGGGGAAACATCAGGTCCTTCAATTTGATTGTGAGCAACGGAGAATAGGCTTGTAAAAGGTTTTACAACGCGAGCATTGTAAGCTTTACGAACTCCTTATACACATCCCAGCTAAGCTCTGTTGTTGCCGGCTAAAAGAAAAGGCGTGGGATCGAATTCCAGCCACGGTGGCCGAATTCCGCTGAGGGCGGAATGCAAGAACTCCAATATATACCGTCGATTGGGTGCACGTTAAAGAACCCCAGGTAGTCAAAATCAGGAGTCGCCCACTACGGCGTGCCTCATAACGATATCATGGTTTTGGCGCGTAAAACCCCAGAATTTATTTTTAAAAAGAAACGACCCCGTGTGATGACAAAGACAAAGGCACTCTAATTTTGGTACCTCCTATCACTAATATTTGCTCTAATGAATTAACACATCTCGGCACTTGGTGTACGAGCAAGGATGCTCAGGCCACCCTAACGGACATTCAACTTGCCCTATATTTCCCTGCTAAAACTATTCTTTGTGTCAATGACCATTCTCTTTTCTTCAGAAACGACTTACTTGAGAGTTTGCTACTGCAAGAGCTGAAATAAAACGAAAGTAAAGCATGAACGACACGATTAAGAAATTCACTACAAATTGTGCGAATCATTTTCTTGGCCATTTCAAATGCGGTAAGTACTTACCTGCCAGCGCGACTAGCAGGGTGAAAGTCACAGCACGAGCCATGGCAAGTATCGTGGTCGTTGAGTGCAAAAGCCAAGAGCACAGAAGCTGAGTACTATTTCGTTCAGGGTTGGCGCGCTTATATATCGGTGCTTAGGCATTGGCTCAGCATGAGTTTCGTGCACAGCGTACCATATATACTGGAAAGGCTTGATAAAGTTCGCGGTCGGAAAACCCACGTCAATATGAAAGGTCGGGGCATAAGTACACGACAAAGAGCACTACGCTTCGTGAAATATGTTGAACGTCGGCGAGGAGTCGATGGGGCGTGGGTGAGTGGGACGTTTACAGCCTTCCTTGGTTTCCTACTTAACGAACCCAACTGAGGGAAAGGAGATTTCACTCAGTTGGATCCGTCAAGTTTCTCTGGCCATGCGCACGTTGCACATTTTTACTCGTTTTTTTTTTTTTTTTTTTTTTTGATCAGCTATAGTTTCTGACGACGGTGCAACTCGGCGTCGGGACCCGCGCTTAAGAGCTTCCTGGCTACCGCTGTGCGCCCGAAGCACGTTTGCATCCGTGGTGGGAATGCCTCGCCTCAGCCGCGCAACGTCGCTGCAACCGGCGAGGAAAGCGCCGCTGACACAGGTCTAGTCTTCACTTTTCAGACGTCACTCATCGGCGGCCGGAAGAGCGGTGTCGCTAACGCCGGCGATAAGTTAGTCCGCTCAGCGCGGTCCCAGATCAAGTGCGGAGGGTGCAAGCGTAATGAATGAGCTTGTCCCAGACGACTGCTGTTTTGTTGTATATTGCATCACGCTTCGTCGGGATGTTTCTAGTTACTTATATATACACATATATATATATATATATATATATATATATATATATATATATATATATATATGAGCGTGTGTGTGTGTGTGAGGAAGGCTAGACCCCGGCCGAAACGAAATAAAATGTGTTTGCTTTTCTACGCGCCCATGCACTTCTTTGAATATATTTATACAGTAAATATAATGAACGAGAAAAAGAGAAACTGAGGGGCTCGACGTTTATTAGTCAAATCATAAGAAGCCAACATACAATGACATCAAGGACAGCATAGGGGAAATTATTTGTTGTTCTTAATTGAATTAAAGCAATGATGAATAAATGAAAATGAAAGTGGATGAAAAAACAACTGGCCGTAGCGGGGATGCGAACCCACGTCTTACCAATTCAGATACGGCGGCGCAGTTTTCCCGTCCACTTTCTGGGGTATTTATGTTTATCTGCTAGAGCTAACGCTTGGTGTGTTACAGCGCTATCACTCCCGGGCGTGACAGTGGATGTAGAACATCCTATCTAGCACAGGCGTCATGTAGTACGTGAACATTTGCGGTGAAGGCAACTATATATATATATATATATATATATATATATATATATATATATATATATATATATATCACCAGCCTAGAACCGCTGTATGTTGACCGACAGAGTAGTGCCAGTGAGCACACCTCCATTCTGCATAATCAAATATATGTTACGGAATAAAGCATGCACGTAAAACGTAGCATTATAGGCATCTCTAAAAGGCATAGACATCTTATGGAATAGCGCGTGGCATAGAACGACCTGCTTGTTTTTCTTAATTCGGGCTACCACTACCTTTAAAAAAAGAAAAACGAAATTCTGCATGTGCCATCGCATACTCCGGCTTACATAGTACGGAATTTTGGGCAACCAATTAGCATCAGTGAGCGTACGTGTGTTCCGCGTTTTCAAGGAATAAACTACTGAATAAACCTGTAAGTACAATGTCGGTTCGTAGGTATCTCTAAAGCGCATCGATCTCATAATGGAATGGGGGCGAAGGACTCCCTAACGCCATCCTTGAAAGGCTTTTCCCTTCGCCTCCCATCACATCTATTGTCACAATCAATCAATCAATCAATCAATCAATCAATCAATCAATCAATCAATCAATCAATCAATCAACGGCGGGCGTTTTTCAACGGCTTCCTCGTTTTTCTTATATTTCCTACATTCGGCCTCCTCCATTCTTAAGTCACTGGGTATGGGCCACCATGACGTCAGGGACATAGAAACCGTAATTGAATATACACGCGTCTCGCGTGTATCTCTGCTTACACTTTTCTTCCCCATTCTTCCCTGGGCAAACATCACCTCCGTCCTCGTGACATTTCTGCGTCAATGTCGCACGCTGGGCATTCGCACTTAGGCAAAGCTTGCAAAATGTGTACTGCATAAGCATTACCATTGCATAAGATTACACGCTGTGTTGGATTAAAATAAAGAAACTTTTTTGTATCAAATTTGGTTATATAGCATTTAATTAACCGCTTCACGAACATTTCACTTCACCTAAGTTACAAGATGTGCCTTGGATATGTATATTTGCACGCATCATGCGTGTTCTTGCATCCAATTTAATTGAAACATTTAAAGAATGCTTCGCTTAACGTTGATTCTAAGGAGCGCGTTGCCTATGCCTTATTTTTTTTTCTAGCCTAGTCCGCTTGCTACACACGGAAATGGTGAGAAGGATAAAAAGAAAACGATTTGAAAGCATGAACCAACGTTGTGGTTGAAGGACGGTCTTGATTTACCTGCAGCGTAAAATGAAGCCTGTAGGTAAAAGTAAAATACAGCGGAGCAAAACAGCCATTATACACGTGATCACTTACAAGTCACTTCAAGGCATAGCAGGTCTGTTGGCATAACACAGGGAAGAAAAAGTGCGTGCAGGCACTCATTGCTTGCGCTTTTGCTTGTATTTTTTTATTCTCCAACGTATACCTGCAGGCGTGTAAATGCGCCTAAAAGACAAGGTCGAATTAAAGGACAAAACAGAAGTAGGCGCATTCCCATACCCGCAATGCTGAACCAACTCGCCCAGCTGGCTGTGTTGACCAAATATACTTACAGCTTAACCAACAACACGCTTTGGTACCTTGGAATAACGCCAGCGTAGTGCAGGTCAGAACAAAAGCTCAAAACTGTCTTGCCAATGTGTGAACTCGCAAAGGCAATGACACGTTCATGTTGACTATATTGCATGTACACATATGTAGGTACTATCCACAGCGAACATACATTAACGCAAATAAGTTTGCTCGATGGGTAAAGCGTATGCATGGCGCAAGAAGGAGCTCACATTTGCGAAAGCTTGACTCTGGCGAAGCTTACAAGAAGACATTTCCTCAGGGCCAGACGTTAGGTGTGTAGGTAACAAAAAGCTTACAACAATATCTTGTTCGTGAAAGCCCTAGCTGTCTAGGAAAACTTTGTCTCTATTGGGAGGGAAACAATGTCAATCGGTGGGCAGCAAATCGTTGATACCTAAGAAGCGCATCAGAAAGCACGAGTGTAGGGCGTTGCTTTGGCTGCGCTCAAAACAAATGCCACTCTGACAGGGCGGCAGCCCTGCGGAGCAAGTTTTCTGTGCGGCTTTTCTTGCCTGATCGCAGACGCAGTAACAGCCCACGAGAATCCCGGGTCACTGCGTTAGACAGATGCTAGAAAAACAAATAATAGAGGCAGGAGACGAACAGACCAGAGATGGGCAATGTTTTTACTATAAACAGCGGGACTCGCCAAGCGCTGGCGAGTAAATGTCGTCTGGCGTGACTGGCGGCGAACGGAAATTGCTCCGACATTTATAGACCACCTGGCATTGCTCAGCAAGCATTAACTTCTGCGGTTTTCTTTCTCATCTTCTTTTTGGCTGCGCTATATAAACAATGCAAGTTGTTTACCAGCTAGGTAGGATGGTGGCGGCGAGACTCACAGAGACTTTGGAAGTTCGACAAGCGTCTCTGATGGACTGTCTTCTTCGGTGGCAGACAGTTAATCTTGAGCTTTTCCCATAGGCGTTCATTCCATGCCACTGGCAGGTTGGAAAGGAACAATAAACATGCTTCCATATATCACCTCGACGGCTAAAAATAATGAGGAAGGCAACATTTACACTTTGCAGTGACAGGAATGTTCGTTCGTGTAAATCACGAGGTTGATGGTTTTTCCAGGCCGCGCCAGCTTCGTTTTGATGCTGGCAGAATGCAAAAAGAGAGTATTGCGCATGCTAAAGAACATGAGGGAGTCAACATTACATTGTAACCGTTCACCATGATGTTTATAAAGTCACCACTCGCCGTGGTTGCTCAGTGTCTATGGTGTTGGGCTGCTGAGCACGAGGTTGCGCGATCGAATCCCGGCCACGGCAGCCGCATTTCGATGGGGGCGAG
This sequence comes from Dermacentor silvarum, assembly GCF_013339745.2. Classification (NCBI taxonomy): domain Eukaryota; kingdom Metazoa; phylum Arthropoda; class Arachnida; order Ixodida; family Ixodidae; genus Dermacentor; species Dermacentor silvarum. Next base: position 108,378,008 of record NC_051154.1, on the reverse strand, counting down.
ATGCGAAAACAGCCGTGTACTTAGATTTAGGTGCACGTTAAAGAACCCCAGGTGGTCCAAATTTCCGGAGTCCCCCACTGCGGCATGTCTGATAATCCGATCGGGGTTTTGGCACGTAAAACCCAATAATTTAATTTTAATCTTTTTCATAATTTCGCCCTTTCCCTCCTATGAAGAAGGTGTTTGGCGTCTAATTGGGGCAGTTAAATGCAGTGGCTTTGTTTAGCCAGTCACAGAGTATATTTAAAGGCGGGTGTTCAGCTCTCATGTGGCTACAATCTATTATGCGGGCTCATAAGCTACAGCACCGCCATTATATTCCACGGAGGCGAGGATGAGATTCCGGGCAGTGGTGGCTGCGACAAGCTGGAGAGATCGTATGTCCGAATACATTTAGCACGTGCAAGGCCACACTTCAGCCGCACTAGATGACCGTGCATGATCGCTAGACCAATACGAAAACAATATATCGCGCAGCAACTCGGAGCATGCCAAACGGTTTCCTTGCGTCTTTTCCGTGTTGGTTGCTTTAATGAAATTCAGAACGACGTAAGAGTCAACACAGAAGTTTCAGCTCCCGTCAAGGACTCTACCAGCCGCCGCTTTTGCTTCGTAGCAGTCAACGACGCGTTGGGTGTGAACGCGTGGAAGCATACCGAGGTCATTTGCCCACACCGTTAAGGGAGACGGAATTTGCGTTTGCAGGGCCACGTTATGAGGCAAACACAGTATATATGTATGCACAACACCACACCAAACTGAATGATACATGCAGCCTATGCCGCGCGCGCCCACAAACAGTTTCTATACACGTCCTTCACTCGACCGCACAGACCGCACGTCTTATCTTTCACGCTATTAGTGGAAACCTAATGTGGCATTGCGTGCTCGCAGGATTGGTGGCATCATGGAAAAAGTCTAACCGATGCCAATACAGAACCTGCGACGGATAACATTAGCCGCTCTTCACTCGGTGGACTAGTATAGGCGGTGCATTACAAGAAAAATGTGGTTGATCCCTCTTATATAGGAATCGGTATAGAACACGAAAGTGAAACGTGTCTTCACAGAAGTAGTGTAATGTTTATTGCACATTGATATATAATGTCTATTGGTGTTTTGTGGCTAAAGCGCCCTTAGGCGTTGATGCACCCACGCTGACGCCTGGTGGCACGTCTCCTCCATCACGACTACCAACGTCGATGACCATGAGCAACCGTCGTGCATATGGAAGCTGCACTACGCTGCACACGCTAGCACAACGCGAAATACGAAGCACGTAACTGACACACTAATACAACGCGCAAGACAAAGCACGTAACTGAATCGTCACCGAGTCAAATCAGCGCGTACAGCGCGTCGTAATTGCAGCCTCCGCGATCAACTTCAGAAACATTTTCAGAGCTAATTGCGGAGGCCACGCTCCGCTGTGCTGAGTACGGTGAACGCCACCTAGGTGGCGTTGGTAGTGCTTCTTGATGCCAGCGTCCCTTCGAATGCTGGCATCGAGGCGTCGTAGTGCTGAGACCACCGAAGCGTTCACTGTCGGTGCGCGTTAGTGTCATAATGCAGTACTTCTCTTTTCTGCTCGTAGGCGGCGGCACCGCCCCGAGCAAGAGCGCGGGTACACGGAGGAGTGTTAGATATATAAGGCGCGTCTGTGTAGCTCTCTGCAAATGCGTTTGTGGAGCAATGGGTTAAACGCTCGGCGATCTATCGTCGCGGACCGAGAGGTCGTGGGTTCGATTTCCAAATTTTGCATGTTTGTGGAACTTTTTCTTCTGGTTTCTTTCTTTGTATTATGTTCGTGTACATTGTAAGCTGACGTATTTCCGTGACGGAAATACGTCAGTGAAGTCTTGGTGGACCCCGGCATAAAACACTTTCGTGTTAAAAAATTTGGCGCTTATTGTTTGTGTAATAATGACACGCAGCCTAAGCAGAAATTTCTTTGTGTGTCCCAGTAATGTATCCAATGAATCGCAGTAAGTCGAGTACTCGATTGAGGTGTTTCTCAATATGTATGATATATGCCGCACCAGGAGAGAGCGCAGTCAGACCGTAAAATGTGAGCTACAGGTTGGGAAGACGCGTTTGTTTGTTACAGCGGAGCTGTTAAGCTTTTCGTAAATCCGTTTCGTGCCGACAGAAAATGTGGGCCGATCCTGGCGGTAGTGCAGAAAGGGTCTAAGTGCAATGGCACATACCCCTGTGAACTAGGGAAGGTGTCTAAGGTCGAGGATGGTCCGTCGAGTGTACGCTGGAAAACCTCCGCCTGGCGATGACGTCACCATGCGTCGCCTAGCAACGCTTTGCCCCAGCTGCGCCGACCACGCTGAGCCTCGCCGCAGCTGCGTGATGCGTGACGTCATCGCGCGGGCTGCATCGCTTCGCCTTAGCTTTGCCGAGCCATGACGTCACCGCGCCGTGCGGAGTCTCCCGAGTATCGCGCCACTGAAGCGGCGGCGAAACGTCGGCGATTCGCAGAGGATACGGAGTTACGAGCCCGCGAAGCCGAACAAAAGCATTTGAGCGTCCAGAAGCGTCCCGATACTTTAATGACCGAGTGTTCGTTGCTCCTTGGGCCGTCGATAATTCCGGGTTGATCTTGCTCAAAACGTGGCCGAGACTCGAAGCATAACCTCGCAAAAACTTGCCCGAACCGAGATAAAGATTAAGGTGGGGTCGCCAGCTTCGCTGTTTGCGCAGTCTTCGCACCACTAGTGTGAAGCTGCCCCTAAATTTTTCTTTTCTTTGTTTTTTGTGAGGAAAAACACAGCTCCGTTATAAAAATCAGCTATGGTGGCGTTTGCAAAAAAAAAAAAAAAATCTGCGTGTGGTTATCACCTGCATGAAGCAACTTTTGCCTTTCTGCATAATCTGAGCAGATCCGTCATCATAAACTGAGGCATACTTACGTTCGAAGTGTGCAGACGCTTCAGACCTGCAGACGCTGCAGGTCTGGAGGCTATATTACGTGTTCGTTTTGAACTTGATTTAGTTGAGTGCTTGGGTAAGCGCCTAACAAGCTCGTTTTCGAAAACACGATGCTGTGATTGAGTTGACACGTATAAAGCACCGGAAGCAAAAGTTGTCTAGCTACAGGCGCTTGTCTTGATCTATATCTGAAAATTAAATAATACAGTTTTACGTGCCAAAACCACCATCTGATTATGAGGCACGCCTAGTGGGGGGCTCCGGATTAATTTGGACCACCTGGGGTTCTTTAACGTGCACCTAAATATAAGCACACAAGTGTTTTCTGAATTTCACCCCCATGATCTATATCTGCTATGATCAAAAGAGCAATGCTGCATTGTTTCCCATGCTCCAATAGCTTTAAGAAGAAGCAACGAACTACGTTGTATGTTGGTATGCCAAAGCCAGCCAAAACACTCGGAGTGGTGAGGCTCTGTTTTCGACGCGCATGGCGGCTGCACTGCCGCCATTATCCGCCATCTTGACTCTCTCATTGGCTGTCGAGAGGTCACGTGTTTTAAAATTTTTGCCGGGAAACGGAAGTTTTGCAAAATGCAATTTTGCGTTTTCATCAGAATGACAAAACGTGGCGTGCATCTGCAAATTTTATCGACTGAGACTTTTTTGTGGTCCTTGGCACCTATATTTCGACTTTAGCGCTTTAAAGAGAAAGTGGACGGTGTCCTGCAGAAGCCCGTGCAATGCATCTGCAATTTCGTGAATATGTGGTGGAGTTTCAAGATAGCCGGCATGTCAGCTTGTGATTGGCTGAAGGAATATCCCGTGAATAGCGTCACAGGAAGGGCCGTTTCGTAAACGTCAATTTGACGTTGCGTGACGTTGCGCTGGGCCACCATTGCAGAGATGTTCCGGCATAATTTGTGGTGCAACGAGCCGCGCGAATTATGGTAATGAGCAGCCGTATGCAATGGCGGTCGAGAGACATACGTATTGCCGCATTTTCCCTGTCATTTGGGGCTATGAAAATGTTTTGTTCACAACGCGTGCTCATAGGATTTGCAACACTCTCGGGTGGTGTTGGCATTTATGTTTTGAACCATCATTTTTATTAAACACGTTTATTTGAAATAATATTGGTTGAAACTAGCAGCATTTCTGCGACATTTTGCACTTTTCACTACTGCGTTTCTATTGTAATCATTATTAATTACTTTTCGCGTCATCAAAGCTTATGACAATGGTGACTTTTTAATTTAGAAACAGAAATGTGCGCAAGGCGGCGCCTTGAAGTTTCTTGCGGTGCGAGTAAGCAGCGAAGTGAACAAGAGATGGCAGCGCCGGCGCTTGCGTCGCGCAAGCGGATGCCTGTGGCGCGCGCAACGCTATCGATCATGGAGGAAAGAAACAAAACAGGAGAGGCCCTGACGTCACGTTTTTGAAGCCGGAAGTGCAGCCATGTTGGTGTGCCATCACCCTTTGCGCCTCCAATCAGGGGTTCTGCAGCTCGCCGGAGCAGATGGGCGTGATCTTTGAACTTGCATTGTTACGTGCCGCCGGAAGTGTGTGCTGCCGGCGTGCGTCAAATCAAAGCCTACGAAACTTCTGTAGCAGTTTTAGTGAAGCAGACGTGCTCCTGTGTTTCTCCATGGCACGTTGAAGACGACGACGTAGACCTGCGCCGTGATTGCTTGAGTGTATTTGTTGCCGTTTGACACTCACACTCACAGACCCAAAACACAACTTTCAAGCTTACACACCACATTCCAAAGTCAGCTTTTCTCGCGAACAAAAGGTGCTGCGAGAAAGACACCGGTGGAAAAATCGTATCTCACTTTTCAGGGACCGAGAGCAGCAGCGAAAGCTTCAAGAGCGCGATTGCTATGGCAATGTTGACATTTGGGGTACCCATCCCAGTGCTCCTTTGCGAAAAACACCACGTGACTTCCGCCACACTTTCTCCAATACGTCCGTGCTGGCCGGGGCCGCTCCCGGGTTTCCTTCCTCCATGCTATCGATGGTATTCGGCCGCTTCTCACTTGCGTTTAACGAGATAGCGATAACGCAGCCTAGAGCGCGCGCTCATCATCACTGGTACGTCGCGTATGTTGTCTCAAGCTAGAAAGCAAGCGCGTGGGCGCCAATATAAGATGACTCGTTCCGTTTCACGAGGAGACGCATCCTAGCTAATGAAGCAGACGACAGCTTGTGCGCATGCAGACGATGGAAGCGAGAAACGATTTTGATGGAATAATCGTACGCTTTGAGCTAGCTGCTTTATTTTTACTGGTGAGGAAAACTGTATTCCTTTATAAAGAACGCTAGGTTCAATGCCTACATTACAGTTTCTAAGGCGAAACGTCAAATTTGCGTCACGTTACGAAAGCAAATTGGGGCTATCGGCGCCATTTTGTAAGCGTCACGCCTATACGTCACGCCTCGAAGAAAATGGCGCAATGTCCAGAATAGCGGCTGTGGTGGACGAAGCTCGGCAGAAGTCGGTTTTTAGTTCACGGACTGCTGCAGTTACGTCTTTCACTGACGTATGTGTCAACCGATACACTCTATTGGTTGCCTCTTATTCGCCCGTTTCATCGCTACACTGGTGCGTGCGTGTGCGCTCTCGGACGTGCTACGCGACGTGACGCACGCACTAATCGTCTCAAAAAGTTAGTTGGCGTTGGCAGAAGAGAAGTATGCGTGCTATTGTGGCGTAATGATTAGAGAGCAATGGGCTGTTATGCTGAGAGTCTGGGGTTCGGTGTCATCATCCGACACGCAGTACTTTTTAACACGAAGATGTTTTATCCCGGGTTTCACGATTGATTTCTGGCAACGGATGTGGATGGATGGATGGATGATATCAGCGTCCCCTTTGAAATGGGGTGGTGAGTTGCGCCACCAAGCTCCTGTTATTATTTTGCCTAATGTCCTACCTTAATTTTTGGAAAAAAAAAACACAAATACAAAGAATTCCAAGCATCAAACTTTTTGAACCGTTACTGGGAACTCTGTTTCTGTATGTCTCAGTTGTTTGTGGTCTGTATACTTTTTTTGCCACCAAACCTTCAACTGCCTCTTACTAATCCCTATAGCAGACATGTTCACTTTACCCCTGCTATCCCTGAACCCAAGGGCTTCAAGGAGATCAGAGGAGCCTAGACTGGCAGCTGGGTAGATTTATTCACATTCCAATAAAATATGTTACATCGTTTTCTTAGCTTTACCGCAGCAAGCACATGCGTCTTCGTCCTTGGTTAACCTGATCTCGTTTTGGAAAGTAAGGGGCTTCCCCTTTGAGTTATCATAAATTGTTTCTTTAGTGATTTAGTTTTTTTTACGTTGAGGTAGTTAGTCATAGCAGGTTTCTTTTCCACTGCCGCCACCCATGACATTGTCTCAGCTTCTCTCTCTTTGCGTTTGACATCCTTTGTTGCCGTGTTGCTGACCATACCGGTCGCATAGTTGCGGGTAAGCTTCCTAGTTCTTTTCCTCCACTGTGAGTCAATGTTTTGCCTGTACAAATACCTGAACACTCTTATGTAACGGATGTGATGGTCACCATCTAGAAGTGGTGAAGCGAATCACTGCATTGGGACACTAACGAACGCCGACAGGGAGCGCTTCGGTAGTCACTGCACAGCGGAGGGCCCAACGCGGTATAGCTATAGAATAAACAACCAAGTATAGCCTCGTGCATAGTTTCATTCAATACTTACACAATAAATAATTATACAATAAAAAACCATTGATATTTCGGACGGCAGGATTCGAACACAGGAACTCTGGAAGAGAAGCCTAATGTTGAAACCATTGCGCCACGGACGAACGCCTCGACACGCGACACAAAATGCCCTTATGAATTTATAACGGGAGCCAGTGCAATAATACGCTTGGTGCGTTTCGATTTGGCCACCTCGCCAAGCTGAACCGTTGTAAGTAGTAGTGATTGTGCGTGTTCGCAGCGTCTTCTGCACTTCGAAAAGTATACAATGCTGGGAAATTTACGACAGTGAAGGCATATGAAGCGCAATAAACAAAGTCACAAGAACGTCTAAATCCACAAGTACGAAGATCAGAGAAATCCATGTACTTCCCATCATTCCCTTGGTGGCTGAACGATTGCAACGCCAGGGTGTGTGGCCGATGTGGCCCGTGTAGGGATTTACCGCACATGGTTTGGTCATAGAGGGGTTCTGTGGTTTGGCTTTCGCGTCGGATTAGCCTATGGCGCCTCGTCGCCTACGGATTGCGGCCTCAACGTGCATCAGCAGTGCATCGCCTACTGCTTCGCTTGCGATGGCACCACCTAAGACAACTGCTGCTCTAAGCGGCGCAGAAAGGCAATGACGTTGCCGGGCGATTCTCGCTTAGCTCTGGCGAGAGACACTCCAGCGTGAAGCAGAACGCCTTAGAGCGCTCGCGGCGCACGGCGCATACTCTGCCACTCGCATTCCTGTCGCTCGAGTGGCTGCCCATAGCCACTGCGGAGCCAGAATTCAGAATGCTCGCACCTTCGCCGAAGCCGGTCGCCAGCTGTACGGCGCTCGCCAACAGGTCGCCGCGCGCCGAGCAAACCTGCAACACGGTCGCCGACCCGCAAATCGTGCGCCTTTCGCTGCAGTTCACGAAGCAAACATGCTTCTGTGAAGACGCGTTTCACTTTCGTGTTCCACCGATTGCTATGAAAGAGAGATCCACCATAATTTATTGATGTGAAGCTTTGTTAGCTCCGCTTTGTTTGCGAAGCTTTGCCACACGGTTCAGTAATTCTCAACGTTCCCCTCACGAGGACAACTTCTCGATGTCTTAGATGTCAGTTCATGAAGTACCATACCATCACTGTGTCGCCGCCGTTGTCGTTGTCGCTGTGTGTTATAGTAATCGAGTGTAATTTGTGTAGTTTGCCCAGAACTGCAGGAGTTTTGCAGGGAAAGGGGGGAGTCAGAGGAGTAACTGTTCTCGCAGTGAATGAGTTCAGACCATTGGGAAATCGCTGAATGTAGGAAGAATTTTCTCCTTTACCTTGCGTGTGGCCGATATAAGAAGAGGGCTTGAGCAAAGGCAGGTCCTATTCGTACACGCTGCAGTCTCGTTTACCGAACGATGCAAAGACGAAAAGTTCTGGACGGACGCTGAGAACGCTGTAAATGGACCTGTCGTATAATAGGCGCTGGAGAGGTGATTTTGGAGGGGGCTATGACTTTCTCCTAAAAAGAAAGGGGAGAGAAAGAAAGGGTGTTTTGTGCCGCTTACTGTCTGCCTGCAGTGAGTACTTGGCCTTTTTTTTTTTCTTGATTCTTTGCTTCAGCACCAGTTTGTGAGCACAGAATTGTAGCGATTTGGGCCTGTTGGTTGTACATCGGAAATAGTTTGAAGCGCAAAAAACACAGACACAAAAGAGCACATGAGCATTGCGCTCGTGTGTGTCTCATGTGCTCTTTTGTGTCTGTGTTTTTTGCGCTTCAAACTATTTCCGTTGTGAGCACAGTGTTCTTTTTTTTTAGCATATGTCGATCTAGTTTTGTAGCACATTTCCTAGAAGCATACGCCATGCAAGATCTAATCTCCCGTTTTCTTTTAGTTCCTAAAAAAATATACAACACCTATGCAACTGAAAGGTGTTCACTTCTGCAGTTTAATACGCACGCGTATGTGAACTCCGAATCGGTCCCTGTGGATGATATGTCGGTGCTTGGTGGCGCCCTATTTAGCGTCATTGTTTCTTTCTTTTGAGGCACCGATGAGCATGGAAAACCTTTTCTAAGTTACAGATGAAGTTTCTCGCAGACAACAGCAGTGGGAAAGTAAAAGGCAACTATGCAATACTCGGTTTTTACGCAATAATAAGAACGGCATATCCGGTCTTTAATGTAAGCATTTCTGTCACGATTGGAGTGTGCTCAACTAATAACGCTTAAAAACTTGTACCTTGGCAGTGGCAAAATTAATTCATTTCAGAAGTAAAAGAATAAGGGGGGAGGGGCGAGTTGGTATACCTGGATCTTGAAATAACGAAGGGGATTGGGTCTGTGGGCCTGCGCCGTTAGCCTGTGTGGCTATAGCTTGTATATATGTGTGTGTGTGTGTGCCGTTACGAATAAAACATTAGTTCTATGTGTAACGCATGTTCTGTCTTCTTCTTCACGATGTGTTTCGTTGTTTCGTCTCCCCACGCTGTTGTTTTCAAGAAGCAAGATTTAATTTACTTTATGAAATGAGTTTTCAAACTGGATAAGTATTGTTGGGCATTTCTATCATTTGCACAGTCCACAGCCGAAGTAATATGCCAGCCCATGATAAAAAGCAGTGTCAGCAGTGCAATAAGATACCAAAACAAAAGTACATGGCGATGAAACGCTAACCGCAGATGAGGCGTCATCCTTGCATTGACAAATTTCGGAAACCTCACAACTCAAGTGATCACCGTCATAACTCATTTTGGAGCCTGGTGAAAACCGCGAACCTTGCTGTTTCAACTTCAGGAACCCTGCTGGCATTTCGTCATAACAAACAAACAAACAAACAAACAAACAAACAAACAAACAAACAAACAAACAAACAAACAAACAAACAAACAAACAAACAAACAAACAAACAAACAAACAAACAAACAAACAAACAAACAAACAAACAAACAAACAAACAAACAAACAAACAAATGCAAGGACAAACAAACAAGTCAATGAACAAAGATACAAACAGACAAACAAGCCAATGAAGAAACCCAGTCAAACATTGGTCAGCTATGGCAGACACAGCTCCCAGCGCAACACAGAGAAGTATACGATGGGGAAGTCATCTTGCCGGCCAGTTTAATGAATCGATTGATCTGTCATAATTGAGGAGCATTGTAAACTTGGAAATACCGACGGCGGGTAGCGTTTGAATAAATAACCGGTAGCTTAGCCCTGCCCTCAAGCTAAGGATTGTTTGTTCTCGAAACTCTTGCCAGTCTCTTGAATCTGCTCATGCTCGTTGCAGAGAGTGCGTGTATGAAAATTGCGCAGTGCGTTTTTCTTCTTTTCTTTCTCTTTTTTTTTTACCTCTCAGGTTTGTTAAAAGGGTCAAAAAGCCGCTAACAAATGACCTGTTCTTGTGGCAAGACGAACTTTCCATCCGTCCATCTTAAACTTAAAATCCTCCAATTTATGAGAAGAAAAAAACTTCCTATCTATGCCGAAAACTGTTAATATTAGTCCTTCATAGAAGTGGGGTGGATATTGGTGCTGGCCTTGGGTCTTAGGATTATTGCAGAAGACCCTGAAGCAAAACATTGCAGGTGAAGTAGAACACAGCAACGTGTGCCAGGAGAAGCTGCACGCGAGAAGTAAATTTTTTTGCATTGGTTTGTTAATTTTAGGTTTTTTGGAACGACAAACGTTTAGAAGTTGGTACAAGAGAGAAAGATAGAGAAAATTTATTTGCAGAAAAGCAGAAAGATCGGCCTGAGCTATAGCTTGCCCTGGCCTTTTACTCTACACGGGGGAAAAGGGACGGGGAGAAAAAGATCTGTCATGGCATAATAATAGGGATCCTCAACCAACTTTCGTTAGTGGTAGGCTAAACATTTACTCTTAGCTTAAAGCTTCGACAGCATTAATAACAGCAAAAAATGCACATAATAAGCCCCTTACTGCGCCATCGGTGAATGCTTGCCTGTTAGCATCGGAGTTCCACAGAACTGTACATGTACACTGTACACGACAACCTTAAGCGACCAGTCTGTTAAAAAGATCTTTAACAATAAAGTGATCGCGGCTGTTTAACCAGTTGAGTAACTCCGGAGGTACTCAAAGAGTAGATTCAGTAATTCACGTGTGCTCTGGAGGTTTGCCGGAGACACGATGTGTCTCAACATGATAAGACTAAAACAGAAAGAAACAGCGATCCTCTCATTGGGGAAAATAAATCACCGTTTCATCTGAAACAATGCGTCCTAGGTGCAGTGCAATTATTTCCGCCAGCGAGGTTCAGTGCTCCGATGGCGCAAACATTGCCTCATGGACAGCGGGGGTCACTCTTGCGTGCAGCGGCGTTCGGCCTTGTCGCTATGGGCTCAACACCACTGTGAGTTGCTCTTTGCACACCAAAGCACGTATATGAGCACGTTTCAGAGTAATGGAGCGGTGATCAATTCGAGCTTGATAATCCAGCAGTGACAGTCATTTTTATCATTTTTTTTTGTCGCGTAAGAATTTATTTCTCCAATTCATGGAAAGCCTACGGGCATTTCAACTAGCCAATAATAGGAGGGTAACTGGACGGAGATTTGGTTGGGTGCTCTCTTCGGGGACAGGGTATGTGAATACAAATTTATCACGAAAATATATTGTAGAGCAGATTAATGGCACAATCTGGTCGGGGCTGTGAGAGACACCATATTGTGAGGCTCCGATATGATTTTCACCACTTGGTGTGCAGCAACGTGCACATAAATGTAAGCACATAACTAGAAGAGAAACTTGGGCGAGTTGGTGGGAATTCATGTTTAGAAAAATAACAGCGTAAGATAGACAAAGGACACAGGCAAAGAAGAACACGACACTGGCGCTAACGCACAACTGAATTTTATTTCGAGGAAAATTCACATTTATAAACCCTGGCCGACAGGGCAACTATAAAGCCATTGTACATGCGCGGCATTAGCCGTTCGGGTGTCGTGTCGAATCACACGAGGCATAAGTTATAGCGTCATCAAAACAAATAAAAACCAATAGAATACTATCTTTGTCAAACTTAAGCTACCGTGAAAACTTGCAAAAATCTTAACTCTTTATTACTAAGAGCGACAGACGGCTTCTTAACACATCTTTCCCCTTCCCTATTGATATGAAAGGCTTCAATAAGCTCCCTAGTAGTTTGATCTTTATGCCAGAATAAACAATCAGTATTTCTTTCTATCGGTCGGCACCCACACTCTTTACAATGAACCTGCAAGTGCAAACCCCCAGTACCTTTTAATGATGACAGGTGCTCCTTTAATCTGATGTTCAGTCATCGGCCGGTCTGGCCCACATGAACCTTCCCGCATGACAGTGGTAACCTGTACACAACAGCAGATCTACATCGAAAGTATATATTTCTTAACTTCTCGGAACAAAACCCGCATTCCCTACCATGGCCCGACAATTTTTTATGCAAACGGGAACACATTGTGACCAGTTATGAGCGGACAAGATCACAAGCACCCCATACCTACTATAGCCACGTTCTTCAAGCAATGCGAAAACTTGTGCAAATATGGCACCACCACCGGTCTTTTTGCATTACGCGCGGGATATTTTGATTTGTTTTTTGCTCTATCAACACCCTTTACCCACTTAATCAATTTTTGACAGGACCTCAAGATTTCACTATCCGGATAACCCGCATTCTGTATTCTCTGGATCTGGCCCAGGAAACTCTCCTTCAACGAATGGTCGCACGTAAGCAATACCGGTTTTTACTGTTTTAGAGTGACCTGAGGAAAAATTTTAAAGCGCCTTTACAGAACGAGGCTCATATAACCCACACACATTGTCGTCCAGAAACCTCAGTCATAAATCCAGGAATTGAATTCACTTTCGGCAGGCAATTGACTCAAAGGTAAAATTCAAGCCTTTACCGCATTCCTTAAAAATCTTCAAAATATCAAATATCTAACTTTTTAAATTATCTCCTTCCGTGACGATCAAGAAATCATCAACGTACCTAAATACATTAAAGGCCAAACGTCCTAAATTTCTAGCAATACAATTATCCACTCTATACTATGAAAAATATGGCTTAAGGCTGGGGCCACTCTCGACCCTATACAGAGTCCTGACTTCTGTAACACCGCGCTCCCTTTCCAATCACCACCATGATCATCATTTATTTTTTCCTTAAGGACTCCTGTCGGGGTAATACATAAGGGGGTGGGGGTTTACACAAGGCCAAAATAGGAATAAAGACATGGTTGCAGTTTCCCATAGCCTGTGGATTCGTTTGAGAACACGACTAAACACGAAAAACTTAGCGGCACACTGAATACAATGCAAAAGCAAATCAGTAAAAAAGTCACAATATGAATCGGTAATCGCAAAAGAAGGAAAACGCAGTAAGGTAATTATAAGGTTAGCGTTTTAGGTGATAAGTTAGCAGCTGTTTAAAGATAATGGGGTTAAGCTCACTGACAACTCTACCTGGTAAATTGTTCCACTCTGTGATGGCGCTAGGCAAAAACGATTGATTAAAGCAAGATGTTAAACCATGCAAGCGATGGATGCTGCAAGAGTTAAAAAGGCGATGAGATGTACGGGTTGGTGGGATAAGAAGCTTTCCATGCAGTTGCGGGAAGTTATAATATAGTCGGTGGAAAAGGCACAGCTTTGCAATGTTCCGACGGAACAGCAATGGTTCGAGTCCATAAGGATGATTTAATCGCACTGACGCTTTCTTGACGGCTGAATATGGAAGTGATGAATCTAACGGCACAATTTTGTATTGATTCTAAAGTGTTGATTAAGTAAGCTTGGTGCGGGCTCCAAATAGCTGAGGCGTATTCAAGTTTACTTCGAAAAAAAGTTTCATAAACTAGTTTTCGTGTGGATGGGGGGCACAGGGCAAGGGTACGTCTGACGTAACCAAGTGACTTAGGAGTGTCGGTAGCCAATTTTGTGATGTGGTCAGTCCAAGTCAACTTGCTGTTAAAAGGACCCTGAAACGATTTTGACGACTTTGTACAAAGGTACTGAATCGTTAGGGTAGGTCCTTCTGATCATTCATTGACGCATCTAAGTGCTCTACGTAAAGCATGTAATTTATTACAATTCAGGTTATAAAAAGGCACATGGCTACCGATCGCAGCACGCCACTCGAAAGAATTTTAATGCGCACCTGGCCATTTGACGCGATTCGACCATATCACGTCAGTAGGGCTAGCTATTCGATTGGCGGCCCAGGGCGCATCATCAATAATTTTTCCAGCATCATGGTGAACAAATGTTGGTCGTAATAGTTGAAATATTAGTTAATTTGTTTCTATAAAAAGAAAGTAACAGAAAGAGAATGCAAAAGGACAGTGTATCACTACACTCTTCAAAGCACTTCCGGCACACAGCACGTGTTGTCTGCTTGTGTTACAACGTGCTCCGTGTTGACGCGAGCTGCGCGGTCTGTGTTGGTCTCAATTTCTCTTTTCGCGAGCACCTTGGTTCACCTTCGCGTTGTGGGCTGCAAACGTAGCGATCGGCGACATGTCAAGCTGCGACATCGTGTCCCTCTGCAAGGCAAGACATGAGCAGAGGCGCAAACGTGAACGGCTTGAATGGTGCAGCCACTTGGTGGCACAGAGCTCAACCAAACACAGAATCATCATCATCATCATCATCATCATCATCATCATCATCATCATCATCATCATCATCATCATCATCATCAGCAGCAGCAGCAGCAGCAGCAGCAGAGCTCAACCAAACACAGAATCATCATCATCATCATCATCAATCGCAGCAGCGCAGCAGCCAGCAGCAGCAGCAAGCAGCAGCAGCAGCAGCAGCAGCAGCAGCAGCAGCAGCAGCAGCAGCAGCAGCAAGCAGCAGCAGCAGCAGCAGCCGCAGCAGCAGCAGCAGCAGCCGCCGCCGCCGCCGCCGCCGCCGCCGCCGCCGCCGCCGCCGCCTATATTTATGTCCACTGCAGGACGAAGGGCTCTCCCTGTGATCTCCAATTACCCCGGTCTTGCGCTATAGCTGATTTCAACTTGTGCCTGCGAATTTTCTAACTTTAACACCCCGCCTAGTTTTCTCGATGGAGGCGAAATGCAAAAACGCCCGTGTGCTTGCGTTGTAGTGCACGTTAAAGAACCTCAGGTGGTCCAAATTTCCGGAGTCCCCCACTACGGCGTGCCTCATAATCAGATCGTGGTTTTGGCACGTAAAACCGCATAATTTAATTCTTTTAACTTCTATACATCCGGCACTATGAAATCTATTTCATTCCTCGTTTCTCCATTAAGGCTTTTCCAGGTCCACTTCCTGTAGCTGCGCTTTCTGAACAAGGTATTCCTTACTCGCAGCCTATTCCTTTGCGCGAATTCTACGAACATCTCTCCTCTAGTGTTCCTAGAATCGATTCTATAGTTGCCAATTGCTTGCTCACCAGCCTGCTTTTCCCCCACTTTTGCATTGAAGCCGCCCATGACTACAGTATACTGAGTTTTAACTTTTCTCATTGCTAATTCAACATCTTCATAAAACTGTTCTATTTCTTCATCATCGTGACTGGAGGTTCGGGCGTAGACTTGTAATAGCTTCATTCTATACCTCCGATTCAGCTTTATAACGACTACTGCTACCCTCTCATTAATGCTGTAGAATTCATCAATGTTGCCCGCTATGTACTTATGGACTAGAAATCCTACCCCAAATTCTCTCTTATCTGCAAGACCTCTGTAGTAGAGGACGTGGCCGTTAGTGAGCACTGTATAAGCCTCATCAGTTCTTCTAACCTCACTAAGGCCAATAATATTATAGGCAATGCCTGATAATTCCTCAAATAGCCCTGCTAAGCTAGCCTCACTCGAGAGGGTGCGCGTGTTGAACGTTGCCAGGTTCAGTTTCCAGTGGCGGCCCGTCCGGACCCAGAGATTCTTAGCACCCTCTGCGGCGCAGGTCTGACCGCCGCCTTGGTCAGGTGCTCCGCAGCCGCTGGGGACTGAGGGCCATTGTTTAATTCTAGGAGTCACGAGGGAGGTAGTGGCTGAATACTGCACCAGGGGGGCCAATTCCTGTTCTGGTGAGGGAGTGACTTTGTTGAAGCTTAGTGGGCCTTCCTAATTCGGTTGCACCTGGACTAGTATAGCCCCACTAGCTTTCGGCAATATACAGGGTGTTTCAGCGAACACTTTCAAAAATTCTTAAAGGTTGCCTGCGGCAGATAGCACAATTCTAGTTCATGAGCTGGTCTACTCGAAGAAGCGGACATCGCTAGGAGACCTTAAGGCGAAAGCCTTAGCTATGCTCATGAATATGACTTCTACCATTATCCTTTAGTGTTTCATTCACTTAGTCCCCACGTCCGAACCCATTTCAGTGGTCCTTTAATTGTTAATATTTTTTGCTGAGTCATCGTCATTTTTGCTGAGTCATGCTCATGACTATGAATTCTACCATTATCCTTTAGTGTTTCCTTCACTTAGTACCCACGTCAGAACCCATTTGAGTGGTTTTTGATTGTTAACCTTTTTTCGCTGAGTCATTGTAATTCTTGCTGAGTCATGCTCATGACTATGACTAACATCATCCTTTAGAGTTGCCTTCACTTAGTACCCACGTCCGAACCCATTTCGGTGGGTTTTGAGTGTTAATATTTTTTTGCTGGCTCATTATCATTTTAGGCGGCTGTTTTATGACCTACATCACACGCATGTCATGACCTATCATTTATGTTCGTCATACACTGTTCTCATAGTATGGTAATTTTGGTACCTACAAGTTAAAGAAACGACCATGAGAGCACCAAGACGTGGGCAGCTGTTTCATGACCTACATGACACACATGTCATGACATTCATGTCATGACCCATCATTTATGTTCGTCATACACTCGTCATATTATGCAAATTTCGGTAAATACCAAGTTAACGATACGACCAACAGAGCACCAAGATGTAGGCGGCTAGATAGATAGATAGATAGATAGATGGATAGATAGATACTGTCAAAGTGGCAAATGTTCGCCAAGAAATGGTTCGCATTTAAAAACGTTTCAAACCGGCGAAGAGATTGCAGGAAATAAAGAAGACGAAGGCGTTCGATGCACGTGCAACGGCCACGAGCAATGGCACGTTCTATTGCAGCCATTGCTTGCAACGGTGAGACGTCTGGTTCCGCATCTGATCGCCGTTATTTCGCTTGATTTCAGTAAGTACCGAAATCCTGGACCCTTGCGTCAACCGAGCAAGGCGAAATGCAGCGTGCGGCCCGACTCCGTTCAGGGATTTAGTCTTTCACAGCGTCCAACCTGGATGCGCTCGAGCTCCGCGGTGGGCAATGCTGACGGACCCGAGGCGACAGCGACGTTCCAACGGGAGCGTCTGCGACGTGGCACTATGGAGCGGCCGCCATGGCAAATACACCGCGTACCTGGTCGGCAACTGTCCCAGCCTGTGCACGGTCGGTCAAACAGCTCATTTCGGACCTGCGCTACCATCGGAGCATCCCGAGTCGTCGCTGGGTGAATCACGACACGTCGTACTTGGCCAGCACGGCCAACGGCTACTTTCTATTCGCGGAGCTCCCTATATGGAACGAGTTTCTGCTGGTCATCAACTTCAAGCTACGCGAAGTCTTTCCAGGGCAGGTAGCCCTGGCGTGTCTACGTGGTCGCCTGGCTTCCGTCGCGTCCAACATGCAGCGCAGGCACACGTTCGAGCTGATCCACTGGTTGCTCATGCAGTACTGCTGCATCAAGTTCGTAGAGTAGTGAGAGTCCAACACCTTCCAAAGCAATTTCGTTTATCTGGACGACTTCTGGCTGAGCTGCAACCTGCGGCACGTCAAGTTGTGCAGCTGCCTCTTGGACGACTACCTGTCCAAGGACCTCGTCGATTCGCTCCGCTCCGCGGTGACCACGCTCGACACGCTGGAGATCATGAGCGCGCGCTTCTTGAGCGTCGCCTTGCACAAGTTGTGCGGGATCTTCGGCAGGTGCGAAGCTGCGAACGCCTGCGTGAGTACACCATGTACCTGGTCGGCAACTGTTCCAGCCTGTGCCTGCCGGTCAACCAGCTCTTTTCGAACTTGCGCTACCTGCGAAGCATCCCGAGCCATCGACGGGTGAACCACAACTGGCACACAGCCAGCGAGGCCAACGCCTGCTTTCTTCTCGCGGAGCTCACCCTGTGGGTCAACTATGTGGTCAACAAATTTCTGTGGGTCAAATTTGAGATACAGGCAGTTAGTACAGGATGGCTGGCCTTGGCACGTCTGCACGGACGCGTTGTTCTCGTCTCATCCAACATGCAGCGCAGGCATTCGTTCGTGAGAGTGTGCCCGATGGTCCTGGAGCTGCGCTCCGTTAAGTTCTTGGAGCTATGCGAGCCACGCATCTCGCAAAACCACTTTCTGTTCCGGGGTGACTTCCGGTTGAGCCGCCACATGTGGTACGTCAAGCTGTGCCACTACCTGCTGGAAGACTACTCTAACAAGTGCCTCATCGAAGCGCCTCACTCCCCTGTGACCACGCTCGACACGTTGGAGAGCGTGAGCGTGCGCTTCTCGATAGTCGGCGTGCAGATGCTGGGCGAGATTTTTGGCAACTGCGAGCCTCTTCGCGTGCCCGTCTTACTCGAGAACTGGATCGACGTGCCTGCGACCGAGGAACTGAGGCGCGCTGATGCACAGCGATCAGTGCAGCGCCGGATCCACGTCCACGAGCTTTTCGCTACGTTAGACTCCTGCTACATTCTCGCCGACTAGGTATCTCGCAGCATAGTCATCGAGGAGCTCATCGTGAGCAATTGGGCACTGGGCGGATACAGGCCGCACCAGGATTTCTAGGCACTGTGCGCCACGTCACCGACCAGTGCGCTCTGCTCGAGACGGTTCGAGATCTAAAACATTGTACTGAATTAAACAGACCTCCTGCAGTGCCACACTTGGACGATGGCAAAATTGAAAAGCCCGGACTGCAACTACAACTTGCTTCTCGTATATTTCATGTTCTTTGAGATAAATAATGCACTGATGGATCTAGGATAATATAGCGTTTACTTTGTGTCCGTTGTTGTCGCAGCGTCCTTTGAGATGGACGTCCCAATCATGCGGCGTCGCATGCACCTTATCCGGCGTGTGTAGTTCCCTAGACGCTGCACCATGCAGCTTGAGCTCCCCTAAAATACGATTGTCAGAGGCAGGAATTCAAAATCAATTCAACTGAATTCGGTAGGCGGTCGTTGCGTAGTATTCTCGGCATATGGTCATGTTCTGATATCTGGAGAGCACGCTTCAGGTAGCCTGGACGTAAATTAGCTTTTGATAAGTCTTTCCGATTCGACGCGGTCGATGTGTACATACATGCATGTGTACGATGTGTACAAAAGTTTGAAGCAATTTCTGTTTTCTGTCTTTGTCTTCTGGGCCTATCAAGACCCAGCTGGTCAATTCTTTGCAGGAGGACTCTCATGACTGCCTTCGTATACTGGCTTAAAACTTGCTTTCGTGAGTCTTCCTAGAACAATAGCGCACTCTCCAAAGCGGCAACCATCCGGCCGCGCTTTGCTTGCTTTATATTAGCTTGCCGCATCTTGTTTGGTATTCAACGCATAATTCTCTATGACATGGAGCATCCGCAAACGAATTTCGGGCTAGTACGTGCTTCGTGATCGCAATTATCTCGTGGATTCGCGCACACTGTGAGCCCTATTTTCAATGCTTTTTGATTGTAAGAGTTTTCTCGTTGGCCGGCTGGCTTTCGCTAATATGTATACATTGTGGAGTACGTGCTCAGCTATGTTCGTAGTGTTGTTGCGTCATTGCAATGTACGGGTTTATCCTTTTTCAGTTTTATGTAATTTTTAAAGATCGCCTGCTGCAGATAACATAATTCTAGTCCTTGGGCTGAATTATTCAGAGGCGTGGACATTACTTGAATGATAAATCGAAACACATATTCAACTAATTAACGACAATTCATGCGGATATCGTCCTGGAAAAGGCATAGTAATTTCGTTGGCATATATTATGTATTTTACAGAACTAGCAATGTTAACCATATCTGTAACATGTGTAGATGACAATTATGTTGCCATCAACATGTGGATTTTGTTAGAGCAAGGACAAGCAAAGTTTCAGGCATTTTAAGGAGGAACACCAAACTGTTCCCTCGAAATGCTCATGATTTGAGGCCGAAATCGCAAAGCTTTTCATTCGTAAGTGCTGTTTGCTATTGGCCGCCTTCGATAACAACGTGTCCGGCAGCAAGATTGGCTGGAATTTGATCTTACAAAGAATTCTATCGTCAGAGCTTTATGAATACGGCCCTGTTGTATCGATATTGGAGCATTGATGCACAGTTTGGGGATTCCCCAACAGGTACAAACATAGACAAGCCAGAAAAAGTGTCGAATCTGGCAGAACGCTATATTGTGGGTAATTATGGTAGACATCTTAATTATCATCAGCCTATTTTTATTTCCACTAAAGGATGAAGGCCTTTCCCTGTGATCTCCAATTACCCCTGTCTTGCGCTAGCTGATTCTAATTTTCAACTGAAAATTTCTTAACTTCATCACCCCACCTAGTTTTCAGCCATCCTCGACCTCCTTTTCTTTTTTTTTCTTTTTTTTTAATTCCTTGATTTTTTTTTCGTGACTGCTTTTTCTCTTCCCTATTCTTTCCACCTTTCATTTCCCCTTCCCCTTCCCCCAGTGCAGGGTAGCAAACCAGAATCTTTTCCGGTTAACCTCCCGGCCTTTCCCACCACGTTCCTCTCTCTCTCTCTCGACGGCGCTTCCTTTCTCTTGGCACCCATTCTGTAACTCTAATGGTCCACCGGTTATCCTCCCTACGCACTACATGGCCTGCCCAGCTCCATCTTTAAAGCGAAGCTATATATGTCTAGGCGAAATCGTGTATAGCTAGGCGAAATCGCCCGTGTACAGAAAACTATCATCATCAGCGTTGGCTCGAGCGTCGTCGTCTTCTTCCGCAGCTAGCTCGTTAACTTACCTCAATTTGCGCTCGTGCTCGTGCTCGGCACGCGCTCGTGCCACTGCTCCCGCGTTCGTCGTTGCCGTCTTCTTCCACAGCTGGCTGCGTTGTCGCTCGTCATTCCATCGAAGAATTTCCCTTCTCTTCTGTCGTCGTCCGAATTAGTATATTTGGGTAGCCCCAACGCTGTTTTGTATGCTAGATAGATTAAGGCGTTAATTTTGTCCCTATCCGCTCTCCTTAGGTGGTAGTAAGGGAGGGAATACACTATGCGACTGATCAGAAAGGCCTGAATTAGCCAACAAATTATTGAGATTAGGAATACACAACAATATAGAAGAACTAATTGAGGCGCACAAAACGGCCCAGATTTTCCGCCTGTCTGGTACACAGGCCGGAAGGTACATACTAGACAAGCTGGGCCTGAATACCACAATCGCCTCTGTGGGACGAACCCCCTTGCCACAAATCACAAGGCGGCAGCTCATCATTAAACCTATTCCTAAAAACATGCTCAGAGGAAGGCACGACAACCGTCGTACGGCCAGGGCAAAGCAGTTGTGGGATAAGTACAAGGACGACCACTCTGTTGCCTATGTGGATGCGGCGGCGCAGGGTAACCGAAAATACGTTGTGAGCGTAGTGACCGGGAGTGGCCGCATTTTAAACGCGGCCACGGTGGAGGCCTTCTCCGCCCTTGAGGCGGAGGAGACAGCTATCGCTCTAGCCATCACGAACGACCTCGTTCATACAATCGTTAGCGATTCCAAAAGCGCGATCTTAAATTACAGTAAAGGCACTGTTAACAAAACTACGCAACAAATCTTAAACAATTAATACCATACTTTTTATCAAGCAGACAGACTTATTAATCTAGTATGGGTCCCCGCCCACTCCGGAAATCCTGGGAACGAGGAGGCGCACCGCATCGCCCGAGGGTTAACAAGCCGGGAGGCGTGCCGCTCCGATTCGGATTCTCTGAGGGAGGTGGTGACCACATATCACGAAATAACAAACTTTATAAAGAAAGGAGGCGCGCTTACCCGGTGCCTCATCGGGACCTTACCAGAGCGCCGGCCACCGTCCTTCACCAGCTTCAGACAGACTCTTTTATCAGTCCACACAGATTGGCGATTATCACAAATGGGGAATTTAACCCCATATGTCAAAATTGTAACATGAATGAATTGGCAACACAAGACCACATCCTTTGGGGATGTAGGGGTTTTCCTCCCCCAAATACGCTCTAGCCAGCCCCCTCCAAACTTACCTGGGAGACCTTACTTAGGACTGCCGCAGATCTCGGGGAACAACTGAGAATCGTCACTCGGGCCGAGGGAGTCGCCCCCAACAGGGGCCACCCTGAGACCCCACCATGATTTTCAATCATGGTGTTTTCAAAGATGTTGTAACCACCACCTTCTGTCGTCGTAATGGGGAGGCCGGGTTTACGGGGGTATGGGCATTGCTTAAGAGGGTCTGAGCCATTCATTGTCTTACGTAGCGGAGATTTAATTTTGAAGCAATTAATTTCGAAGAATCGCAAGGAGCAACTAACCACGCCGCCGAGCAAACTCGAGACATCGAACGAAAGCGACAACGGCGGACTGCGGGCATACCATCAGTGACGTCGTTCTCTCCGTCGCAGCCTACCATGTGTGCAACCTCATAATTGCGAAATACTTTAATGAACCCTCGGTATTACCCCGTGATAAACATCGGGGCCGCTCGTTTCAGCTTCGCTGGTTCACCATCTTCATGGAGTGGAAGGGCCGACAATTTTTTTTTCTCTTAATGTAAATTAGAATATCGGCTATCCTCGTTTGCTCTCTTAACGTTACGCCTAACATTTTTCATTCCATCGCTTTTTGTGTGGTCCTTAACTTGTTCTCGAGCTTCTTTGTTAACGTCCAAGTTTCTGCTCCATATTTTAGCACTGGTAGAATGCAATGATTGTACACTTTTTTTTTTCAACGGCAGTAGCAAACTCCTAGTCAGGATTTGGCAAGGCTGGCCGTCCCTCCAACGCATTTTTATTCTTCTGTGAATTTTATTCTCATGATTATGCGTCCCCTGTGAGTTAATGGCGTAGATAAACGTGCTCCTGTAGGGACTCTAGAGGCTGACTGACGATCCTGAATTGTTGTTTTCTTGCCAGGCTCTTGAACATTATCTTTGTCTTCTGCATATTAATCTTCTACCCCACTCTTCCACTTTTTCTGTTAAGGTCTTCACTCATTTGTTGTAATTAGTCCACATTGTTGCTGAATAGGACAATGTCATCTGCAAACCAAAGGTTGCTGAGATATTCGCCATTGATACTCACTCCTAAGCCTTCCCAGTCTAAGAGCTTCAATACTTCTTCTAAGCATGCAGTGAATAGCATTGGAAAGATTGTGTCTCCTTGTCTGACCCCTTTCTTGATAGGTATCTTTCTACTTTTCTTGTGGAGAACCAAGGTTGCTGTGCTATCCTTGTAGATATTTGCCAAGATATTCACGTATGCCTCCTGTACTACTTCAATACGCAATACCTCTATAACTGCTGGTATCTCTACTGAATCAAATGCCTTTTCATAATCTATGAAAGCCATATAGAGAGGTTGATTGTACTCCGCAGCTTTCTCAATTACCTGATTGATGACATGGATATGATCCATCGTAGAACAACCTTTCCTGAAGCCAGCCTGTTCTCTTGGTTGACTGAAGTCAAGCGTTGCCCTGATTCTATTGGAAATTGTCTTGGTGAATATTTTATACAATACTGAAAGCAAGCTAATGGGTATATAATTCGTCAATTATTTAACGTCTCCATTCTAATTGATTAGTATAATGTTGGCGTTCTTCCAGCTTCCTGGTACACTTGAAGTCGTGAGACATTGCGTATAAAGGGCCGCAAGCTTTTCAAGCATGATATCTCCTCCATCTTTGAATAAATCGACTGTTATTCCATCTTCTCCAGCAGCTTTTTCCTGGTCATGTCTTGCAAGGGTCTTCTAACTTCATCGCTAGTAATAGAAGGAGCCTCGATATCCTGTTCATCACTACTTCGAATGAAAGTAGCTTGGCTGCTCTGCAAACTGTATAGGTGAGTATAGAATTCTTCCGCTGCTTTTACTATGTCATCGAAATTGCTGATGATACTACCCTGCTTATCTTTCTGTGCATACATCTTGCCTTGTCCTAGGCCAAGTTTTCTTCTCACTGATTTCATGCTGCGTCCATATTTTACTGCTTCCTCAATATTTTCTATGTTATAATTTCGGATATCCCTTACTTTCTTCTTGTTAATAAGTTTCTGCAGTTCAGCGAATTCTGTCTGATCTCTTAAGTTTGACACTTTCATGTTTTGCCGTTTCTTTATTAGGTCCTTTGTTACTTGGGAGACCTTACCTACTGGCTGCCTTGGTACCTTACCTCCCACTTCAATTGCTGCTTCTGATATCAGCCTAGTTACGGTTTCATTCATTACCTCTACGTTGTTTTCATCTTCCTGTTCTAAAGCTGCATATTTGTTTGCGAGCACTAGCCTGAATTGGTCTTCTTTTACCCTTAGTGTGTCTAGGTTGGCCTGTTTCTTCTTGACTAATTTTATTATTTCTCTCTTCAAATTGAGAGAAATCCTAGACCGCACTAACCTATGGTCACTGCACTTTACCCTTCCTAACACTTCGGTAACATCGTGCACTATGCTGGGATAGTCAGAGGGTATGAAACCTATTTCATTCCTGGTTTCTTCATTAGGGATTTTCCAGGTCCACTTCTTGTAGCTGCACTTCCTGAAGAAGGTATTCATTATTCACAGCCTATTCCTTTCCGTGAATTCTACCAACATCTCTCTTCTAGTGTTCCTAGAATCGATGCCATAGTTGCCAATTGCTTGCTCACCAGCCTGCTTTTTCCCCACTTTTGCATTGAAGTCACCCATGACTACAGTATACTGAGTTTGAACTTTTCTCATATCTAATTCAACATCTTCATTATCGTGACTGGAGGTTCGGGCGTAGACTTGTACTACCTTCATTCTATATCTCCGATTCAGCTTCATTACGACTACTGCTACCCTCTCATTAATGCTGTAGAATTCATCAATGTTGCCCGCTATGTTCTTATGGACTAGAAATCCTACCCCGAATTCTCTTATCTGGAAGACCTCTGTAGTAGAGGACGTGGCCGTTTGTCAGCACTGTATAAGCCTCACCAGTTCTTCTCCCCTCATTAAGGCCAATAATATCCCCAGGCAAAACCTGATAATTCTTCCAATAGCCCTGCTAAGCTAGCCTCACTCGAGAGGGTGCGCGTGTTGAACGTTGTCAGGTTCAGTTTCCAGAGGCGGCCCTTCCGGACCCAGAGATTCTTAGCACCCTCTGAAGCGTCGCAGGTCTGACCGCCGCCTTAGTCAGGTGCTCCGCAGCCGCTGGGGACTGAGGGCCATGGGTTAATTGTAGGAGTCACGAGGATGGTAGTGGCTGAATACTGCACCAGGGAGGCCAATTCCTGTTCTGGTGAGGAGTGACTTTGTTGAAGCTTAGTGGGCCTTCCTAATTCGGTTGCACCTGGAGTAGAATAGCCCCTCTAGCTCTCGGCAATATTTTTTTCCGGTGTCAGGCGTCACTCCATGCCTGAAAATGTAGTGAACTGGAGCAGGATTCGAAGTTGATACCTTCAGATTTGAAGCCGGGTGTTCTACCTCTGCTCCGCGCCACCATTCTTCCTTAACCCATAGACCTGAAATTCAGAACACGAGTGTTGTGGCCACGGTTGTGGCGTTCCACTGCATGCGAATGCGGAAATCGCAGCCACGAATCGAACGTGCTGCCGGCTCTAGAGAAAAATACCGCCACCCACGGAGCCGCCGAGTGGGTGGCGATATTGAGCCGCCCCCTGTATGACACTGAGCCACCCCCTGTACGACAATGAATCAACGTTTCGCAGCCTTTGTGGACCATCCCAGCTCCTTGAGGCAGGTGGGCGGCCAGCTCTGGCGTACGTGGGCGACGCCTCACGGCGCCTTTCCGTTTATGGCCTGCGCTACTAGGCCACTCATGCGCTTTATGTAACAATGAATAAACATATGTACGTGTTTTTGTAGCCATTCGTCACTACCACTTCAAGCAGCACCCCGACCAGCGTGTCGCAAATGGAACGTTTCCTCGTTGTGTTCTTGGTGGATGCTTGCCTCGTCGCGCTAGAGCACTATATACTGCTCGGCATAAGGGTTGGCTGTGTCCCGGTGTGTGAATGTTTATGCTGACAAGGACGTGATGACCATGCGTCGCGTGCTTCTTGTGATTACTGCGAGACACTTGAGCACCTGGATTAGAATGACCTGCTTTCCTTGCGCATTACACGTCACTACTGAGCGACCATTGTCTTCCTAATCTTTGGCGTACGACACTTGATGAACGCCTATATCCGAGTGGTTGTGCGTCACAACGAGACCAGGACGATTCTTACTTTTCTATAAGAAACTCACTTGGGTTCCCGTTCTGTAGCCCTTTTTCTTTCTTTCTTTCTTTCTTTCTTTCCTTCTTTCTTTCTTTCTTTCTTTCTTTCTTTCTTTATTTATTTATTGATTCATTTATTAGTTACCTTCATTGCCCCGTAGGGCATTACAGCAGGGAGGCTACAGACTTAACTAGGTACATGAACAAATTATTTCAATGCGTGGAAAAAAACATTATTTTCTGTGACGTATGCAAAGCTCGATGTCAAACTGTTCCAATCTCGAACAGTTCTAACAAAAAATGAATAACGGAAGACGTCACCCCTACAAGAAAATTCCTTTCTTTTTTTCTTTTCTTTTTCCTTTTCTCTTTCTTTTTGTTTTCCTTTTTCTTTCTTCTTTTTCTTTTTTATTTTTTTTTTGCGAGTGCCGATATCTTTTTTGTTCTTATTTTGTCTTCTTTTAGTTTGCAATTAGGTGGATCTTTTTTTCTTCCTACTGCGGTACTCCATTCTTTTTAGTTGATTTAGTTTAGTGTTCGTAATATTTACTGCGGTACTCCGTTCTTTTTCGTTGATTTAGTTTAGTGTTCGTAATATTTACTGCGGTACTCCATTCTTTTTCGTTGATTTAGTTTAGTGTTCGTAATATTTACTTCGGTACTCCATTCTTTGTCGTTGATTTAGTTTAGTGTTCGTAATATTCCCTGATTTCCCTCTCTTTTCACTAAAATATGTTTTTAAACTGAATAATTCTAAAGACGATGATGATGATGATGATGATAATAATAATACAACCTTTCGTTGTCTCTGGCACGCTTGTGATATAATTTCGCTTTCCCTTTACACACCAAGCAGGCAGTACTTTGTTTGTTAGTATAAAGAGTTACCAAGTTTGTAACAAGCGCTTTGGACAGTTCTATTCCTCTCCGCCACTATACAACGGGACAATATTGAGTGGTATTTGCCCTACGAAATTACCTAGCATATAACGTGCTCTGCGGATAAGTGTACAGCTTTTCTTATACTATTAGGCCACGTAATGAAAGTCAGAAAAAGTAAAATTCATAGCGACGAGTATTTTACGGAGGCTGTTCGCTCCATCTTCCTGCTGTACGTCAATAGGCACACTTTAAATTACTGAGTATTCAACATACTCTATAATTAAGTGAGGTGCTCACCCTCAGTAACGGCTTCTCATAGGAAGCCCCAAGTCGACCATCGCCCTTCCTTTGCCCCCCCCCCCCCTCCCCCTCCCCCCACTCCTTAAAAAAAGTAAAAAAAAATAAGAGAAAAGAAAAAAAAAACGGCTCGAGAGTATTCTGTGTGAACGAAAGGACGTGATTTCTTGTTAAAACGTTGGAGAAGTGCACTGAAACAGCATTACGTTGCGAACCGGTGCTTTCTTTCATAAATTGCGTTAAATTGTTCCGTATCTTTTGACTTGAAGGGATTCCTAGTGCTTCACTGCACAGTCCCCATTAAAGCCAAAATTATTGCCAAAGGAAAGAACTGACGGCTGAAAGAGAGCGCTTTGTTTAGAGAACACATTGTGTCCGTGGGTCAATCAATCGTCGAGCGTATTGTGCAAAAATTTTAAAAAAGGATTGTAGAGCAAGGCAAGGTAAAGTTAAACGTAAGAAGTCAAGTCTATTCTATTACGTTACAGCTCCTCAGTGTACTTTTTTCCCTGGAGTGAAGAAGGTATGAGACGCATGTAGAGGATGGCTTTCGCGATGCTTTCCCGTCGAGCTCTGATCAATGGGTGCAGCCTCAGGCTATATCACGCTGCTTCACTTAATGTTTTCTCTTTCTCTGTGAAAGCAGAACCGACGATAGAGGAACGCTCTTCAGGGAACTACTATTGTCGTCGTGCTTAGATAAGGAGCTGACAAATAGCTTAAGCACATACGGCGCGTTCTCATGAAGTAGGGCAAAAATAGGAATGCCGATGTGAAAAAATCTACTCGCAAGGAGAACCATCCTGGAAAGCCTCCGGTGGTCTCCATAGTTGATAAGCGCCGCTTCTATGCATAGGAAGCTGGAGAAAACAGTAGAACAGCAAATCGTCAAAGAAGGCTGCCAAACTTTTTTCAGGCCCAGGTCGTATGACTGATTAAGCAAGTGGAAGTTGTACCTGTGTTCTAGGCGTTGTGTATTCCTTGTCAAATGAGACAAAGACTAAAAATATACTCGCTCTGGTGATATCTCATGAAACCTTCATTGTGTGAGGAACACGCTGTCTAGTTTTGCGCGGTATTTATGAAGAAAATTATGAAATAAAAATTCACGTAATAGGTGTCGAAGAGGACAAGCGCGATTTCCAGGAACCCTTTTTACTTTTTTTTTATTGTGACAAGGTGTTGTTTGCTATGCTCGCACAGATCAAGTATGCTGTGTGAAGAATACACCAGTTTTGCACGGAACGTGATAAAATTTCTAAATCTATACTATCACTGTTGAATTTCCTGTCAACCTGAATCACAGGAAGCGTTGCATAAATGTGTCGGGCGGTGCCTATAATCAGAGTAACTTAAACCGCGGCGCACGTGATTGCCAATGGCAAAAGCGAAGATTATGCAGTAATGTCAATCTACCATCGCGGGCAATTAACTCGGAAACTCCATAGCAATCATTGCGGTACTAATCAATTGGTGAAGCCATTAGCGACGCTACAGTTCAGAGAATGTTGAGCCACCCTGGTTGTGGTCTCTTCCTTCTAGACTGGCTCAGTGTTTGAGAGTAACAAATTGTCTGTGCATAATGAACGTTAAACAGCGCGAAAAAGGATGCTGATTCAAAGAAGAAATAGATGTAACCACCACTAACTTCAAACTATGTTTCATAAGCAATATAAACATCTTACCCCACTGATCTCACACAAGCGTATCGAAATTAAACATATATACCACAAAGAACCAACATTGTAAGACTTATATCGCGTGCGAAGAAACAAACAAGAAGGTGATTAAGATTTGTATAAACGCCCCATCTGGCCGCAAATGGAATTCATCTCCATACCGGGTATGCGGACGAAGCGAGCGCAAAAGGACGTAAGTTAATTTCTAGATTTGCATCGGCGGCTGCGTGCCCTAATGTGTGGCTACAGTTGTATCTATATGAAGATTCGGCGTGCATGCAAGTAGAACGCACTGAAATTGAATAATAGAAAACGCTCAGAAAGAGGAAGATGGACTGCGTTCTAATGCTGCGTATGGTCGAGAGAGAGGGATAATAAACTTTATTCAAAAGAGCACACAAGCTCCTCCGCTTTGCAGTGGGTGGTCCCCTCAGTCCAGGAGTGCAGCGGCCTTAGCTGCCCTTCTCGCTCGGTTGACCAGTGGGATGCCATTTATTATATTGTCACAGTGTAGTGACATTGAAGAATAAAATTTTAAAAGGCGTCCACTTAACGATTTAACTTTATTGATAGAACGTTTGCCTAGAAAACAAGCAACACTCAAAGCACCACGATGGAGGGAAGCATAGCTGCCGGTGGTCAAAATCTGAACTCATGGTCAAGCCCATTCGTTATTTATAAATGGATCTCAATATTGCCACAAGTAGACAAATACAAACAAATGCATTAACTGATTATGTACAAAGTATCACGAAGCAGCCACGATGGCCAACAGTCTATCCTACAAAACCCTCTGTCGCCTTCTTCGGCCCACTAATGATCAATGTCGTTGTCGCTTTGCTCACAAACCCGTGGCATTATGAATGTAGCTAGATAATAATGTGCAGTGTTTTTTTGTGTGATGAGCAAAGGTTTGACCATTGGTTGCCACTCGGGGTGCTCGAGCGTGTAATCAGGGATCGCACTAGTATAATGATGCGTAATGAAGCTTTATGAGCCTTTTTAGTCCAATTATTCATGGTCAGGCCAGCTTTCCTGCTCAACCAGATGTTAATGCAAAAACAGCATATTGGGCTGAACTTAACTTGAATATTCATCATGAACTGACAATCAACCCACGTTCAGCCTCCAAGAAAGGCGTATAGTGATCAGGAAGATCTCGTATATAAGGAATATTGTCATCTTATACAAAATGTGTAGCATACTGAATTGTCAAGTGGGAATAGTCATCTTATACCATACGCTACTCGTAGCGTATGGAAAATAAATTGAACCATATCTGATAAAAAAATGCATAACGAAGGTAACGCTTTCCAGCTGAGCATGCTGGCGGAACTGTCCAATGCCAACTAGTCATTGTTTTGAATGAAATGTTTGATTACTTATCTTGACACGCACCATGTATTTTCTTTCAGGCCTTTAACAACGAATAATTCTCTCACGCACAATCCCGCTTGGAGTTAATCTTGTGAAGGAAGCGCCTGCAGGTGGTATGGAACCACGCCAATTAACATTCAAGCCACAATTAACAACGCTTTCATTTACAAGCGGGACTGAAAGAGGTACAGGGAGCCTCCTGCTGATGCGCGATTGAAAATTTCTCGCGTGGGTGATGATCTGTTACCAAAGCAAACAGAGGCGTGCCTCCCTCCTACGCTTACAGGTGGGAACAAAGCGTATACCGCTCAGTTTTATAAACCCCGCTGTCCTGAGGCCATTACGCGAAAGCATAGATGGTTAGCAGCTTGGGCCGTACCTAACTAAAGACGCGAGCTCGCAATCTCT
>NC_051154.1:108249529-108347210 GCF_013339745.2 Dermacentor silvarum | reverse complement strand
CGCCTGCAGGTGGTATGGAACCACGCCAATTAACATTCAAGCCACAATTAACAACGCTTTCATTTACAAGCGGGACTGAAAGAGGTACAGGGAGCCTCCTGCTGATGCGCGATTGAAAATTTCTCGCGTGGGTGATGATCTGTTACCAAAGCAAACAGAGGCGTGCCTCCCTCCTACGCTTACAGGTGGGAACAAAGCGTATACCGCTCAGTTTTATAAACCCCGCTGTCCTGAGGCCATTACGGAAAGCATAGATGGTTAGCAGCTTGGGCCGTACCTAAAAGACGCGAGCTCGCAATCTCTGCTCCACCCAGAAAGCGATATCATTCATATGGGCCCGGTTTCGCACAGGAATTACCAGGCCGCTATGGCAGTCCCGTGTTTCACATCGATTGGCGGCTATAGCGAACGCAAGCCTTTGCAGCGAGAGCAAGGGCGCAGGTGCCTTTTTGGGTGCAATAATACCTCGTTGCAAGTCTCAACTAAAGATTTCGCACTTTCCTTCCGATCCATCGCGCGTAGGATTTTGGACGTGTAGTATGTATATACAATCACCACTTTCTTTCCTTTCGCTGAAGAACAGTTTAAAGATGTCGACGCTCATCCTGGAATTAGCTTACCAGTAAAGTAGCCCTTTATTATGAAATTTTTCAGTTAATGCAGAAGCTGTCGATACTGAGCTGGTGTAGTGGAATCTCCCCTTAAATATATGAACACTTTATTAACTATAGCGTTTCACGCTCAGGCTACTTCATTCAAGTTATTTACTAACACTCTGTTCCTTTTTTCGAAAGTAGTAATTTTCTTACGCCTTCTTTTAAAGGTTCCTGCAAAACACGCGCTGAACCATGTTATCCAGAGCGCGCGCCGATCAGAAGCGTCTTCTTCATCGACGCTCCTCTTGAGGAATAGTATACCGCGACAATATATTTAAGGGAAACAAAACCTTTTGTTATCCGTATCGGTAAAGCATTCGATATTATCGGTCATCTTCAGAAATTTCAGAAATGAAACATCGATGCTAACGAAAAAAAAAAGAACATTTTTATTGGCCTCTACACAGAAATGAAGATGCAACATCGGCTGATAGGTTGGCAAGCTGATGTTGAATTCTGGCATTTCATGTCAAGTGGCGGTATTCTAAACGCACTTTGTGGGCTCTTTCCATCGTCTGTTATGAGGACACTAAAGTATAGACCAAATAAGTGCTAATTTTCACAAAAGCTAATATCAATAATGCCCCTAAACTACTTGCGTACATCTCCGCATGAAGCACCGCATCGAAGCCATCGCTTTGACGAAGAAATTATGTCGATCCCACACACTACTAGAATCGGCGGACGTGAAGCTTCTTTCATGTAGATGCTTAATGTAATATTAAACATGTTGGCGCTATGATGTTAAATTAAGAGAGATACTATTACCTATCGCAGATACTCTGTTAGTGTCATTCATAAGATGATACTACTTCAGTTTAAGAAATGCACGGGAACGAATTATAGCTTCTTGTTCCTTGAACGTAGTTAATAAAGTTTACTGCGTCACATTCGATTATCAATTCGTTGCTCCTCCCAAGTGAGATGTCCGTATTTTAGGGTCGCGCTGAACTATAAGAACGCCTTGTATGGTTTTCCAGTAGCGCAAGCAGGAACAAGAGCACACGAACACACGGACACAAACAAGCCTAGATTCCAGCTCTCATTTATACTCCCTAACAGGGAGTATAAACAAGCGCTTTTACGCGAAAGCTTCCTTTCCAAACTCCGACGTACTAACGTCACAACTGTTGTTTGTGATTTCCCTCTGTGTGTTTAAGCTGTGTGGGAAATTACCCGTTACATTCACTCATTGAGACACCGACGCCAAAACTGGAGAACGAGGCAAAAATGATAGGTCCACGTGCTACTCGTGAACGACGGTAATCCATCGGCATTATCAGTATCGGCGCACTCAGGCCTTTAATTGCACTGATTATGTTACGAGCCGCATTACTCGTAAAACCCTCGCGTAGACACGTATCGTGCACTGGTGTCAGGATCGGCCCATTGGGTCAGCACCATTAATTACAGTCTCCAGGATAATTCCAGTTTATTTGCAAGAGGAACGGCACGCCAAACCCCGGGGATGGGGGCAACGAAATCTGCACTTATATAAGTTCAAAAATAAATCAATGAATAAATGAATAAATGAAAGAATGATTTAATAGTCATTCGTGTGAGAAGTTGCTGGAAAAGAAATACTTGCTCCTGTCTAGAAAATATGAGGCGGTGTCGCGTTATTAAGTGCCATCGCAAACGGGTCGTCGTCATTGTTATCATCGTTATTGTTTTCTTTCGCTGTTTTGAGCTCACCTTTCTCGTTTTATTGTTGTCTAGGATCAGTTACCGCTCTCTCTGGTAGCAGTTGACAACTTTAATATAGAACTAATATAGCAGTAATCAAGTGTATTCTACTTTGCTGCTATAGCGTAAATTTTTGGAAGGAGCGTAATCGTGAACACGTTGTTTTTCTAGATGTTCGAAATGTTTTATACTTGGTTACAGCAACATTTGCTATATTTGCTTGGCTGGTCAAGCTCTGCGCCACCAGGTGGCTGGACCACGCAGACCGATCAGGGCGCTCACTTAGTCTGCGCTGACTCAAGCTCCGTCATCACAGCAATAGTAGTATGGAGGGGCTTTAGTTTACGCTTCCACCCCTCCGTCAAAATGTCGAGCTCGACTGTGGTTACCGGAATACCGGACGCGCTCGGCGCTGCGACAAAATGCTCGCAACGCACGCTACTTTGAAGCTCTTGCTTGGGATCGAGGTTGGAGAGGCTTCGCACGCTGGCTCCAAGAAAACCGGAAGTAGATAACATGACGTCATATCATGACGTAGAGCCAGTGAAGGCGGAGCTTAGCCCTGATCACTCGGCGAACGAGTTGAGGAGAAAAAGCATAGCTAGGGAGGAGGGTAACTTGTAATCGTCCGTAGGTCTCTTAATATGAGACGCATCACACAAATTGTTGGATGAATGTTTTACTGTAGCTGAGCCCTACGCGTCTACAAAATTTGTCCGAACCGTTTCAGGAACCCTTTAATAGTGATACCGACATAACGATATAATTCAAAGGTGGGTAGGGTTGTCGAGGTTAAAGAGTACGGGTATTCCGTGTTAGAGTATTTACGGGAGATCCGCATAACTTTACATTTGGAGATGTTAAGTTTCATTAGAGAATTGGAACACCAGGTTTTATTAAATCAGGTCTTGTTGAAGCATTGAATGGTCGGTTTGCTCTGTGATGCGACGATAAAGTATGCCGTCGTCTGCGAAAAGTCAGATAGAGGATGAAATGCCGTTAGGAAGGTCGTTTATGAAGATGAGAAAGAGAAGGGGACCGGGGACGGACCCCTGTGGTACGCCGGAGATCATGCTAGTAGTGGCAAAGGAATGAATTACGACACCTGTGTACTGGAAGCGAGAGGGTCGAGACCGAGGCATGAAAGTTTGGCCAAAAGTCGCTGATGGGGAACACAGTCCAATGCTTTGGCAAAGTCTAGGTAGATGACGTCGGTTTAAAGTGATGAGTCTAAGTTCAGATGAAGTTCAGTAACAAATTCAAAAAGTTGTGTATCGCATGACAAACCAGGCCGGAAACCGTGTTGATTGTGAAAAAAGAAGGAATGATCACCAAGATGACATGCTATTTGCGAATATATTATATTGTTACGGTCGGGTGTGCTGAGCCGGTATCTATTCTGTGACGAGCTCGGGACGACGGTAAATGAAGGGGCGAATCTCCATGCGTGAAGTCGAATGCAGCCTCATGCCTGGCAAAGACCTCTACCAGTGCTTGCCGTTCCGATGTACAGAGAGCCTTGCAGATCATGCCAAGCATTAGCTCTTCAGAATGGCGATTATCGCAAGGAGAGCAAGCTGTAGAGACATCCGCAGTTAGTGTCGCTATTGAGCTACATGCGGATTCATCGAAGAGAGCGATTTTCATACCACGAGGAAGGACAACCGGCGTGGAAGAACAGTTCAGCGCCGACAGTGTGGCGACTCCTTTGGCCATGTAAAGGCGAAAGCCTTTTCGAAGGAAAGAGTAGGCTTCGTCGCCGGGGACGGACAAGCCTTGAGACCAAGAGACAATACGTCAGCTCGTCTTCAGGGTTTCATTTCTTCTTTTTTTCTTTTCGTGTTCATGCACGCAATTTCGCGTGCCACGCGCCTTTTCCAAACCTCGTTCTCGTCGGCTTCTATGCGCCGCACACTGTAGCAGACGACGCTACCACTATTCTTGAAACAGGCGTTTCAACACTCCCGGCGTGAGATTTGCTAGGGGTGCATTTCTAAAGGGTACAAACGCTGCACTGGCCGCGAGATTACCTGGCCGTTCGACAATTTCAAGCGACAGGCACGAACTGCCCCATCAGCACCAGGAAAAGTATCCACTACTTTTCCCAGCTTCCAACGAACTCTTGGCACATTTTCATCTTTTATAATAACCAGGTCATTTGTCCTGATTTGTGTTGGAGCCGTCGCGGGTCTATTATAGGCGTTACTGAGTAAAATCAGGCACTCTTTATACCACCGCTTCCAGAAGCGTTCTTGATTTTCTTGCCGTTGAATCCACGTTTCAAGCAGCTCAGTATGTGTCGTTGGTTCAGCCTCGAGTGCTTTTAAATTTTGAAGGACAGTGAGCCTCCGACCGTGCAAAAAATGAGCGGGAGTGAACACTTCTGGTTCATCCGGTGTAGCATACAGATAAGTTAACGGGCGACTGTTTATGGTGGCTTCGACTTCCGTTAAGACAGTGGCTAATTGCTCGTAATTGATGAACGATGTGCCAAGAGCCTTTCGGAGACTGTCCTTAACAGATGGAACCATGCGCTCCCAGAACCCACCCCACCAAGTAGCGCGTTCTGGCGAAAACTTCCATGAGATGCCATGTAAGCAAAAATAGTCTCCAACTGCACGGCCTCGTAAGAGTTCATATAACTCACGAAGCTCTCACGAAGCATGCTTAAGGCATAACGCTTGTCAGAATAAATAACACGGGGGTAGCCACGGCGAGAGGTGAATCGGCGAAAAGCTTCTAGAAAGCATTCAGTGTTAGTACGTGTAACAAGCTCTAGATGAATGGCTCGTACTACAGCACACGTAAAGATCACAACATGGGCTTTCACAACAGGGTCACCTCTCACATATATCGGCCCCGCAAGATCCACTCCTACTTTTTCAAAAAGCTGAGCCATTTGCACGCGCTCTACAGGCAATGGTGCCGTTGGGACACAGGCGGGTTTCGCGCGGAAACGAGCACACCATGAGCACTTCGCGATCACTTTCTTCACGCACTGCCTGGCGGCCACAATCCAGAATCTCTCCCGTAGCTCTGCCACTGTAACTGCTATTCCAGCGTGGAAGAGACGCTTGTGGGCACTGTGAGCGATCAGCTGCGTCACTCGGTGATCGCCAGGAAGCAGAAGAGGGTTCTTGACGCTAGGCTGAGTAACTGCGTTCTGTAGTCGTGTTCTTATGCGTAGAAGTCCGTCGTCCTCCCCAAGAAATGGATGAAAATCTTTTATCCACGATGATGTTTCGATGGCGCGCCCAGCTTTCAGTGATGCTATTTCCGTTGAGAAAGCTTGGGTTTGGGTGTATGAGAGCCAGTAAACTTCCGCTCTGGCAATTTCCTCAGTCAGTAACACATTTTCGTTTTGACGTGTTAGTCGTCTGAAACCATCGGCAAACCTTAGGATCTAGGCGGTCACTCTAAGGACGCGAGTCCAGGAGCTATATCTTCTCACATCGAAGAGTGCAGGGTGGGGCTCTGTTGACGCATGTAACACGACGGTATCGGGCGCACATTCTTCTATCATAAGTCTTCTATCACAAGTGTCACAAGTATCACAAGTATCACAAGTATTCTTCTATCGGAGGCCATTCGGTCCGCGTCGCTAGCCAAGCCTGCCCTCTCCACCAGAGGTCGTTGGTGCAGAGTGAACGCGCTGACGTTCCCCTGGAAATCAAGTCTGCAGGGTTGACCCTTCCAGAGCAGTGGTTCCATAGTGGAGGAACTGGTAGGTCTTGCATTTCAGAGACTCGATTACGGATGCACGGCTTCCACGTCGTGAAGGATCCAATCTTATGTATGCGAAACTATAGCATTTTAAACAGGTCTTTCTTGAGGTTGGGGCCTTTCTCTGGATGATCATTCAAGGATGTCGCTCCGGCCACATGCGATGACGCATCCAAAATGGCCCGTAGCTTAGTAGCCGTGGAAGACTCCTTGATAACTTCATGATGTGTCATGTAATAAGTCTTGTTCTGGACTGTGTCGTGCGAAGCTACGGGTTCTGCATGACCGTCCTTGAGATACTGCGTGACCGCCGTATCGTACTGAAGTAGAAGGTCTTCGTTCTTGAACAGTCGGCGCAGAAGGCATTGTAACGTTTTCATCGCTACCATCCGGTTGTCTTTAGGTTCGACATCAAGCGCCTTCCAACGAAGGCTTACTTCGTAGCGATCGTCGCGCTGCCTGACATTGTTGTTAAATTCTTTTCAAACAGTATTATCATGTTCAGACGAATCTGGCTGATCAGTTATACCCAAACTCTCAAGCTGCCAGAATTTCTGCA
The DNA here is from genome assembly GCF_013339745.2 of Dermacentor silvarum. Taxonomy (NCBI): domain Eukaryota; kingdom Metazoa; phylum Arthropoda; class Arachnida; order Ixodida; family Ixodidae; genus Dermacentor; species Dermacentor silvarum. The sequence continues at coordinate 108,340,586 of NC_051154.1, read as the reverse complement.
GTGATGTTGATAGATCGTCGAACATGCAACACGAAGTACGGAGCACACACACATTCGTCTGCGTCCGTCGATTGAGACATCTGTCGTTGCTAATTTGGCCCCCATCCAAGCGCCGAGCTTCTAGCAACCAGTTCTTTGTGGGCCTCATCCCATGTTACTTCGTCTCTTAATATCTTCCAAATCTGATCTGCCCCGATTAGCAAACTAATTCCTGGTTCCTGTAGCGTTCCAGGGTAAGCAACCATGTCAGCCAGGAGACTACAACGACTCTATTTTCTTGACAAAGTCGTTGTCATGCGGAACCTCCACAATGTCCTCACAAATGTGCGGGATTTCAATAGCCTCAATTTCCACAAGGGTCCCGTCAAACTGACTCTGCAGTGCAAGTTTAACTATCTTTCGTCGAGTAGTGCGGCTGGGACTTTGATGGCCAAAGACGCGTATGCATAAGTCGACTTCATCTATGACTTCGAGCCTCAGTTTGCGCGATAGTTCTTGGCTAACAAAAGTACGTTGGCTGCCGCTGTCAAGAATGCCTCGTACGTAGGAGCAAAGATTGCTGCCCCGCATCCATGCTCTAAACGTCTGAAGTAGAATAGCAGTGTCAAATCTGCAACGGTTCTTGCTGCCTACTTGTGCAGCATGCATCGACGCGCTGCTGAGAGACTGCTTTGGTTTAGGTGTAACCGCCTGCGATCTGATCTTATAGCACATAGATGAGGCATGTCTGCCGGCGTAGTGGGTGCAACTAACGTTGCGGCGGCAATCCTAGGCCCGATGCCCCTTGTTAGTGCACCGGAAACAGCTGCCGCTTGCCGTGAGCAGACGCCTTTTCTCGTTGTGGTCCAAGGAGGAGTCACACTCTGATGTTGCATGACGCTTCTCGCAAAAGACGCACGTTCCAGTGGTACTGTTTTTAAGCACTGCTGCCGATGACGCTGGTGTCTGTCGGCGACCGGATCTGGGCAGCAGGTACTGTCTGCTGGATCCCTCTAATGGACCGTGAGCTGTTCTCTCCCTGCAGTCAACCTCGACGCGAAAATACTGCAGGAGATCTTCAAGGTCTTCCTCCGCTGTTGGCCTTAAGTTCCGATCGTCATTTACCTTAAGGTTTCTGTGTCTATGGTAATTTACCATGACGTCTTGAGGGATGGCTTTCGTTAAAACTTCGCCGAGCATTGCTGCATACGACGACGCAGGAACTCCGAGACCTCTCAGCCCTCTTATATTCACCTGTACTAAATCGTACAGGTTCCGCAACCCCGTGACATGGGTCGAAGAGCTCACCGGAGTGAGGGTACGCAGGTTATCAAGGTACTTTGCCTCGATGATCTTGGCGTTCCCGAAACGTTCCTTGAGAATCTCAATGGCATCGGCGTAACTGTTCTCGGTGGTAAGGATCCCTGCGATAGCCTTGGCTGCCGGGCCGTCCAGAAGAGAGCGGAGATACTGGAACTTCACGATGTCACTGAGACGGGAGTTCTCATGCACGTTGTGGCGGAACACGTCCCAAAACGACTGCCACTTCATCGTTGATCCATCGAATCTCAGGAGGTCCAATTTGGGCAGTCTTGGTCGCAGTGCGGCAGGGGCACTCACTTGGGGACCGTTCTCGCCAGAAGGCAGCGCGCTGGTAGGTTGTATGGGCGGCGGCTCTACACGAACACCTGTACCGGTGGTCGGAGGATTAGACAGCTCCAAAATATGGTGTCGCAGCAGTCCCAGGGCGCCAGCGGCCTGGTCTTCATATTCCAGTACGGAATCGTAGTCGGCTGCGACCTCATCGTCAGACATCTCGGCATGAAGCTCACCGTTGATCTTCGTGAGCTCATTCGTGCTCTTCTAGAGACGCTGAAGGATAGTCCGGAGCGTTGCCAGGTTGAACTCGTTTGTTTCAATGAGGTCACTAATCTCTTTCACAAGTCGCGTCTGCTGAGCTCTTCGAGCTGCACGCATCTTCTTCAAGCGCTGCATGGCCCATCCAAGTCGAAGTCCTGCTCCCGGGTTTTCGGCACCAAATGTAAAGGCGAAAGCCTTTTCGAAGGAAAGAGCAGGCTTCGTCGTCGGGGACGGACAAGCCTTGAGACCAAGAGACGATACGTCAGCTGGTCTTCAGGGTTTCATTTCTTCTTTTTTTCTTTTCGTGTCCATGCACGCAATTTCGCGTGCCACGCGTCTTTTCCAAACCTCGTTCTCGTCGGCTTCTATGCGCCGCACACTGTAGCAGACGACGCTACCACTATAGTTGAAACAGGCGTTTCAATAGGCCATGCACACGACAGAGCAGGGCACAAGTATACTTTCTTTAGCACAGTTTGTGCGGAGAGGCCTAACTACAAGGTCAACACAATCAGCGTCAACAGTAGTTGCAGAAACACGAACGGACGTCGGGCACCACGATGCTGCAATCACTTCATCAAGAACATTGAGTGTGTCTGTGTCCCTGTCTTCACCACGCGAGCTTTGTTCGAGATGTGCTGATATAAATAACTTGTTCAACGATATTTCGCCACAACCACAGTCCACGGAAGTGCCGCATTGTTTAAGAAAATTGATACCAAGAAAAACATCGTGCGAACAACGAGAAAGAACAAGGAATTGCGACACAAACAATTTCCCAGCCAGCAGAACACTCACAGCACAAACACCAAGGGGATGAAGCCACTCGCCGCCTACTCCACGAAAGGTAATACCATCGTTCCAAGAAAACATAACTTTTTGGCCTAGACGGTTTTTGAAAGCAAGGCTCATCACAGACACAGTCGCCCCAGTATCAACTAACGCCATGGTCGGTATTTCGTCATTCAACACATTCACTTTGTTTTTGTGCATCACAACAGGCAGAGGTATTTCTTGCAAAGACCGTCCGGCGACTTCACCTCCATTGGCCGCGGATGCTAGTTTCCCGGCGGTGGTGAGGTACAACGGCGCCGAGGGGACGGAGAGTGACGAGGATGGTTATTTGGTGGCGCCAAACTGCGCTCAGATGCTGGCGAATCCGCTGCGTCGGGTCGCGTGCGAGAAGCAAATCGGTCGTCCGCAAGTCATATGAAGTACGGCTTCCGGGTGGCGAGAACCTCGGTGGTGTCCTTCGTGATTGACGGCCTTGGCGACAATACCGAGCTATATGGCCTGTGGAACCGCAGTTGTAGCACACGGGAGGGTTGCGGTTGACAGCATCTTCCTTGAAGCGAATGCTAGGCTGCTGCGGGCGGTGAGAAAGTTCGTTGTCATGTGGATAACGTGCCTCTGCTGCTCGCTGAAATCCGTTATACCGGTCATAACTCACGTCGTGGTAGTAGGGTCGGTGCTGCTCTTGTCGCGGCCTGACAGAAGTCACAGGGCCTCGGGGGTAAAAACGCGGCTGTTCTTGTTGTGGCAGAGCGTCATAAGTAGGGCCTCTGTCATAGAGACGTGGCTGCTGTCGGGGCGCGAGTTCATAATCCTGAATGCCCCTCGCCGCAGGATACGGGGAGAAGGATGCCACGTTTGGCTCGAAATCTGGTGGTAGGCAGAAGCTATGAGTGCCTGAGTGTGTCACTTGCGCGTGCAGGCTGAGCTCTTCCCGAACTATTTGTCGGATCGTTTATGCAAGATCGAGGGGCTGGTTGCTCTCTATGCTTGCAACTGTCGTCACATTAGCTAGCCTGCCAAACTTCGGCGTGATGCGCCTTGTCTTCAATTGCTTGAAAGTGCGACAGTGCCGAATGATGTCGGCGATGGAAGCCGATGAGTCAGGAAACGATGAGTCTTTTGCGATGAGGAAACTGTTAATATCCTCGGAAATTACTTTTAGGATGTGCCCGACTTTGTCTTCCTCAGACATTCCAGAATCTACAATCCTACACAGTTTTATTACTGCCTCAATGTAGGTCTTGCAGGTTTCTACTGGCACTTGCGCGCGTTGCAGTAGCTTCTGTTCTGCCCTTTTCTTTTTCGTCACGGAGTCGCTGAATCGCTCTTTGATTTCCGAAACAAATCTGCCCCAGGTTGTTAACGTTTCCTCGTGATTGTCGAAGCACACCAACGCAGTATCTGTTAAAAAGAACACGACGTTCGAAAGCTGAGAAGCGCTGTTCTACTTGTTGGCGGCACTCACCCAGTGATAATGGATGAGCCATTTCTCCACGTCTTCGTCCGGTCTTCCGGTGAAGGGACGCGCATCTCTCGGTTGTTGAACGGAACTGGTCGGTGCAGCAGTTGGAATGGGCTGTTGTTCGTCTGCGTCGTAGGTGGATTCAGTGTGGATTTCCAGCAAGGCGACGGCTCCGTCGAAGAACTTGTGGTTCAGCCTCCGTCTTCGGGTGTCGATTACCCAACACCTCCACCACAACTGTTACGAAGAGTTGTGAAGAAATGGTTTTATTTACAGGAGATGGACGATGATCGGAGCGTGATCGTAGCGTAGTCCGGCCTCTCAAGCTCTTCGTTCTCTTCGTCTTCTCTTCTCTCTTTTTGTACCTGCGGTTCGTATTCGTTACAATATGTTCTAGGATTTTACAGGCAATGCTTGTTAGAGAAATGGGACGATAGTTGGAAAGATCAGAGCGGCTGCCTACAGGTACCACTTTACTAATTTTCCAGTCATTTGGAAGTGAGCTGTCGGTTATGGACTGGGTAAAAAGTATTTGTAATATTGGACTGAAAATTTCTTTCGTACCTTTTAGTATATTAGCAGAGATGTTATCTGGCCCGGGGGCACTGGAAATCTTCAGGTTTTCGATGAGCTTCATAATGCTATCAGAATTAATGGTAATAGGAAGCATGCGGGGCAAACAGTAGCTGGGCAATCAAAGTTCTTCCTTGCAGACTCACGAGTGAAAACAGAAGAAAAATTTGATGTTGATTACGTCTGACCGCTGATCAAGTGACACATTGGAACCGCCAGGGTAAGTCAAAGAAATGTTATTGGAACTATTGATTGCTTTCAGAATATTCCATAATTTTTGGGGGTTGACACATATAATGTTTTCCAAATCTGGGTGGAAGAATTTCATTTTGGATTGTTTCAAAGTGTTAGTACGCAAGCATGTAAAGTACTTGTCCCACTTTGAACAAGATATCGAATGTTTCGTATCACGAAAAATACATGCATACATCACGAAAAAGACAACAAACCAAGAGCGCAAATAAAACAACAATTCTAAAAAAACTGTCCACAGAAGTTTCGCAATTACTAACAAACTTGGCTTCTTCATCATCATCAACCACACAAGACCTGACACTCTTCATAAGTTCATTATGAAGAAAAGGGACGGGGAGGAAGCAGATAAGTAAGCTTATGCAAGCACATAAGCGTGTTTGCTTTCAACATCCTCGGAAAGTGGTCGTAGTTGCATATGCCTGTAACAGGTCCGGTCCTATCAATCTTCCGTGCTTTTTTTCCATCAGTACTCTAAGCGTCTATTGCTTATCTCAACTGCTGACACGTTATTGCTTCTATCTTGTTTAAATTCGAGCGCTTCTGGAAGGTGAGCACTTTCTACTGGTCTCGCTGGGTGAGTACGTTCTCATTTCAATCGGATGTGCTGAGTTGTATCTGGAGTTTTGCGGCAGCACACACATGCCTCATCCTGTTGCGAATATTGCTCCGCTATGTTTTTGTCTTTGGGCAATCAGGTCGAGTCTCAAAATGGAATAAGGCACTGCCCTTTGTGTTATCGTACAGATTTCCTCATCTAATTTCCTTTTTGCCATTCTTGTAAATCTCCATGGTCTTCGTTGCTTCCGCCCTTTGCATGCTTTTTATTGTATCGGTTTCGTCCACTTTCTTTTTGATGACTTCTGGTTTTTTATTTACACTTTGAATTACCCTGTACCTGGTTGCCAACTTATTTGACATTTTCCGCCATTCTTTGTCCATGTTTTTGAGGTACAGATATTCGTGCACTTTAGCTGCCCATTTATTTTATTCCATGTTCTTGAGCTTTTCTTCAAAACTAATTTTGCTCAGGGCTTCTTTGACTTCAAAAGAGGCCCTACCCATGCCACCCTGGACTGCCTACTTTGGGATTTTACCGTAGGCCCAAAGGCGAACCAGCCTACCGACCTTCGGTTAACTTCCAGCCCCGACACGATGTCGTATTATAAGCGCAGAACGTCATTTGCGAGCGTAAGCGCTGGCGCCATTACTCCTTTGCCGATTTGTCGCCCCACCTCATATTTACTGTGGTCCCAAAGTGCTCGGTTTCATTATTGCGGCATTCCTCTTCCACTTGAATCTTCTATTATCTTGGTGGATGCTTGAGTAGGTCTCACTCTTGTTTATGTATACATTCAGGTATCTAAAACACTTGACTATGGGCAAACCTTTATGATGAATTGATACCACGTCCTTGCTGGTTTTTTCATTAAGTGCCATATGTCCCAATTCTCTATGCTAATTTAAGGCCTACATTTGTCGCTGCATTGCCACACATATTAGAATTCTCTGTAAATATGTTGCACTGTCCGCTAGTAGAACTATGTAGTCTGCATATATTAGCCCAGGGACTGCTGCATCCTTTGCCCATTACGGATGTAAGATAAATCAAAACCTAATTTCCTCTTTTCCAGTCGTGTTTCTATGCCCTTAACATAAAGCGTGAACAATAATAGAGAAAGAGGGAATCCTTCATAAAGTCCTCGGTGAATTTCCAAAACTTCATTGCAATTCCGGGGTTCCCATACAATTTGTACCTGGTTGTCCCTATATATGTCATCGTTCTTGAGAATCATCATCATCAGCCTATATTTATGTCTACTGCAGGACGAAGGCCTCTCCCTGTGATTTCCAATTACCTCTGTCTTGCGCTCGCTGATTCCAACTTGTGCCTGCAAATTTCCTAACTTCATCACCTCACCTAGTTTTCTGCCGTCCTCGACTACGCTTCCCTTCTCTTGGTATCCATTCTGTAACTCTAATGGTCTACCGGTTATCCATCCTACGCATTACATGGCCTGCCCAGCTCCATTTTCCCCTTTTAATGTCAATTAGAATATCGGCTATCCCTGTTTGCTCTCTGATCCACACCGCTCTCTTCCTGTCTCTTAACGTTAGGCCTAAAATTTTTCGTTCTAGCGCTCTTTGTGCAGTCTTTAACTTGTTCTCGAGCTTCTTTGTTAACTTCCAAGTTTCTGCCCCATACCGGTAGAATGCACCCGTAGAATGCAATGATTGTAGACTTTTCATTTCAACGACAGTGGTAAGCTCCCAGTCAGGATTCGGCAATGCCTGCCGTATGCACTCCAACCCAATTTTATTCTTCTGCAAGTTTCCTTCTCATGATCAGGGTACCCTGTGAGTAATTAACCTAGACAAACATACTCCTTTACAGACTCTAGAGGCTGACTGGCGATCCTGAATTCTTGTTTCCTTGCCAGGCTATTGAACATTATCTTTATCTTCTGCATAATAATCTTCAACCCCGCTCTTACACTTTCTCGGTTAAGGTCCTCAACCATTTGTTGTAATTCGTCCCCATTGTTGTTGAATCGGACAATGTCGTCTGCAACCCGAAGGTTACTGAGATATTCGCCGTTGATCCTCACTCCTAAGCATTCCCAGTCTAAGAGCTTGAATACGTTTTCTAAGCTTGCAGTGAATTGCATTGGAGAGATTGTCTCTCATTGCCTGACCCCTTTCTTGATAGGTAACTTCTTACTTTTCTTGTGGAGAACCAATGTAGCTGTGGAATCTGTTCAATGGATTCTGTGGAATCGGCATATGGTCATGTTCTGATATCTGGAGAGCACGTTTCAGGTAGCCTGGACGTAAATTAGCGTTTGATAGCAGTCTTTCCGACTCGACGCTGTCGATGTGTACATACATGCATGTGTACGATGTGTACAAAAGTTTGAAGCAATTTCTGTTTTCTGTCTTTTGTCTTCTGTGCCTATCAAGACCTAGCTGGTCAATTCTTCGCGGAAGTACTCTCATGACTGCCTTCGTATACTGGCTTAAAACATGCTTCCGTGAGCTTCCTAGAACAATAGCGCACTCTCCAAAGCGGCAACCATCCGGCCGCGCTTTGCTTGCTGTATATTAGCTTGCCGCATCTTGTTTGGTATTCAACGCACAATTCTCTATGACATGGAGCATCCGCAATCGAATTTCGTGCTAGTGCTTCGTGATCGCAATTATCTCGTGGATTCACGCACACTGTGAGCCGTATTTTCAATGCTTTTCGATTGTAAGAGTTTAGTCGTTGGCCGGCCGGCTTTCGCTAACATGCATACATCGTGGAGTACGTGCTCAGCTATGTTCGTAGTGTTGTTGCGTCATTGCAATGTACGGGTTTATCCTTTTTCAGTTTTATGTAATTTTTAAAGATCGCCTGCTGCAGATAACATAATTCTAGTCCTTGGGATGAATTATCCAGAGGCGCAATAAATCGAAACGCATATTCAACTAATTGACATAAATTCATGCGAATATCGTCTTGGAAAAAGCATAGTAGTTTCTTTGGCATATATCATGTATTTTACAGAACTAGCAATGTTAACCAGATCCGTAACATATGTAGATGGCAATTATGTTGCCATCAACATTTGGATTTTGTTAGAGCAAGGACAAGCAAAGTTTCAGGCATTTTAAGGAGGAACACCAAACTGCTCCCTCGAAATGCTCATCATTTGAGGCCGAAATCGCAAAGCTTTTCATTCGTAAGTGCTGTTTGCTATTGGTCGGCCGCCTTCGATAACAACGTGTCCTGCAGCAAGATTGGCTGCTTCACATAGAAGCTGTTACGGGGAGTTTCACAACAATTTTCGGGTGGCGACGGGATCAGTATATCGAAGGTCAGCCAGAAAACAACCACCAATGGAGCCGGCGTTAGATTCACGAAGCGGCGGCATGACTAGGGCGTGTTGAGGATGTGCAGTCGGACGCCGTCGTTGATAGAGCAGGTGCAGCATGGGAATCTGCATCGGATATAGCGGAGAATAGATAATACTAAGCTCGGATATAGAGAAGCGTTTTAAAAGACTTGCACCAGTGAAGCGTTTGCAAAGTCTTGTGTACGTTTCAGGCAGTGGCAAAGCAGGCCCCTGAACTCTGTTATAAGATTTTACTGTCGTTGATGTATGAGCTCCAATACCACGTCTCTGTCCTTGAGAAAACACTACGCTCAATCAATAGCAGAATGTACCAGTGTGAATACACGAACACAACCGCTGCGCCCTCTATAGGTAGGAATCCAAACCTCCTGTCTCGAAGGGAAAAAAGAAAAGAAAGAAAAAGAAACTTATTGCTTCCGAGGCAATCCACAGCTATCAACCTGCTCATAAAGGTCGGTGGGCACAATAGAGGGTATTATATATATATATATATATATATATATATATATATATATATATATATATATATATATACTAACTCAGGGCATTTTGATGTTTATTTTTGTTTTCAGTTGTGGAACAGCCGCTTTGAACGCTGCCATGCTTTCAGATCTTGAGTTGTCTCGAAGACTACGAAAACAGAAAGAACGGAAAGGTGCCGGAGCACTTGAGGCTCATATAGAGTTAATGTTGTGCATGAAGTGCACTTTTGGAAGTTTTATGTGAAATACTGTATTTTTTGCAAGTTACACATATGTTTTAGTATAGTTTTGGAAGTGATTAAAACCGAAAGAAAAATCACATTTCGTGTGAAATATCACATATCTTGGGCTTCTAGCCCTGTTAAATTTTCCGGGCTGATGTGAACGCACGCAAGCGTTGATATAATTTCAGTTACAGGTTTTGACCGGACGTTGGTGGAGGATACAGCCCTAAAACGCTTCAACATCGAAAACGCATCACGCGTTGGACGACGAGGGCTGAACATACTATACCAGACAAAGGAGGGAAGGCGCAAAGCGGGGGGAGGGTGGGGGCACTAAGGCAGCATGATACGCAAATTACAGTGATGTTCCAGTATCCTATTTTGTGAATGCTCCTAGGTGCTTCTCTCAGCACTGTTTTCCACTGTATATTCATGCAGTGAACCAAGCAGCATCTATTAGCATTCATATCCGATTCATGGAAATCATGACTGAGACGGGATTACCAAGGCTTTCTTTTCTGATAATATAAGAGGCGTCTACTCCTTCGGCTGGTGCCTTCACTGTCACTTCGTAGTCTGCCCTAAGTGTAGTGCTTCTATCGCATCATTCTTACGTATATGAACAGCTCGGGAATCATAGCGTGGGTCATAAAGGTGCGCCTATCATTCCCCGAGCAAAGGGTTGAAATCTCACTTCGTCCTTTTCAGCGTCAATCAATCTCGAGGTGGACCATTGTTTTTAGCCTTGATAAAACTGATTAGAGGGCAGTTCATGCGGCACTGTGACATATTATCGCTCGTGATAGCGCGAGACAATGGTCCGGCTTCTAGCATGAGTGCTAATTAACCCGCAGTGTAGGTGCGCCATTTTTTCTAAGCAGCTCTCGACCGCTTAGGACTTGTGTCCTTGGTTGCCGCTTTCCTAAGCAATGAAAGTTCGCAGCCCACTTTGTGAGGCAACTCACAACTTGCAGGACCCAATAAACGTTTTCCTTCCTTCCTTCCTTCAGCATCGAGGCAAGATCTCCAAGATAAATACGCACCGTCTCCCGTGGTGCAATTTTTCTTTTATTTTTTCTTCGTGATGCCACGCGAATGCAATTTGGGAGGCCCGCGCGGACCACAACGTGCCTTGTACACTCGGCATGATGCGATCGGTACCAACCGCACCCCCGAAACTGCAGTCGTTCTCGCCGTCTGAGGTTAAACCGTTAGTCAGCACCTCTCAGCGCTTCTTGCCTAATTCAGGAAAGGCTGCTATTTCACGAAGGAGCGAAATGGCTCTTGTATAACTGGGTTCTGCATTGCCTTCTGTTAAAACCTGGTGCTTTAAATTGGACATTGCGTTATTTTAATCTGGACATCACGTGGGTATGACTAGAGATGAAAAGGCCGGAAAAACACAAAAACATTGAAAACCATTGTTTTTTCCCATCTTTTTCCCAGCAGATGTGAAAGGGAAAAGACATCCCAAATTTCATAACATCCTATTCAAGTGTTGTAAATAAGTCTTATCAAAATTTCACACTCATAGAAATGGCTCCCTCACAGTAATGACAGCCGGTGGCACGTAGCATGCAAAGGTTGGTTAAAAAAATATAGGAAGAAAGAACCATCTATTTATTCATACTTTAACTTTAACTCCCACAATTCAGTCCGGAACCAAATTCACAGGCATTTTATTCGACCAATTGAATATAGGGCTCGGCAAAACATGTTGGATCGCTCGACCTGGGGGTAAGACCTTTGCATCAGTCAAACGCTCACACCTCTAGCACGTCGGCTGCTGCAAATACGACCAGGACCTGCCAGCTGCTAAAGGAATTGGTTCCAGTTTGAAATTGCACGCGCAAATCTTCGCAACCGGCTCTGAGGTAAACGAGTTTGGAAGCGTGTTTATGTGTAGTGCAACCTAGATGTCGAGACCGTCTCAACAAATACTACTGACTGCATACTGCATCGTCCAGTAACAATGGCTCCGATACAGAGTCACTTCTTGCTTAGAAATTTTAGATGTATTATTACGATTTTTTGTAGAATAGGACAAACGTCTTTCTATTATTTCAGCTTATTTAGCTGATAAACGGGAGTGGTATAGCATTACTTGCACCACTGAGCATATTTACGTATTTACACGAATGGCAGCTTTTTGTTTCCGCCGCGCTGCGGCTCTATGTCTATGGCATCCTGTTGTGAAGCATGAGGTTGAGAGTTCCTTTACCGGCCGCGGAAGCCACATTCAGATGACGCCGGAGTGCAAGAACACTCGTGTATCGTGTTTTACGTGCGGGCTAAAGAACCTCAGGTGGTCATAACGAACCGAGAGCCCTCCAGCTACGAATTGCCTTATAACCCACCGTGGAGTTTCGGGACGTTAAGTCCCACTGTTTATCTTTGCCAACGATAGAAGTGTGGAGGTTGGTACGTACAAGAGAGAGAGGGAACATTTATTTACAGGAAAGCAGATAGCTCGACCTGAGCTATAGAAGGGACTATGGCTATAGCTTGCCCTGGCCTTTTACTGTACACTGGGAAAAGGGACGGGGAGGAAAAGATGTGTCATGACTGAATAATAGGGATCCTCAACCAACTTTCGTTAGTGGTAAGCTAAACATTTACCTTTAACAGAAAGCTTAGAATGTGGTAATAACAGCAAAAAATGCACATATTAGGCCCCTTACTGCGCCATCGGTGAATGCTTGCCTGTTAGCATCGGAGTTCTACAGAACTGTACGTGTAGACTGTACACGACAACCTTAAGCGACTTGTCTGTTAAAAAGATTTTTAACAATAAAGTGATCGCGGCTGTTTAACCAGTTGAGTAACTCCGGAGGTACTCAAAGAGTAGATTCAGTAATTCACGTGTGCTCTGGAGGTTTGCCGGAGACGCGATGTGTCTCGACATGATAAGACTAAAACAGAAAGAAACAGCGATCCTTTCATTGGGGAAAATAAATCACCGTTTCATCTGAAACAATGCGTCCTAGGTGCAGTGCAATTATTTCCGCCAGCGAGGTTCAGTGCTCCGATGGCGCAAACATTGCCTCGGAGCCAGCGGTGGTTAATCTTGCGTGCAGCGGCGTTCGCCATACGTTATCATTTCACCACGACGCCATCAGTTCGGCCTTGTCGCTATGCGCTCAACACAACTGTGAGGTTGCTCTTTGCACACCAACACAGGTATACGTACATGTTTCAGAGCAATGGAACGATGATAAATTCGAGCTTGATAATCCAGCAGTGACAGTTATCTGTTAATGCTTCTTTTTAAATGCGAAGCATTTCTTGGCGAACATTTTCCACTTCGACAATATCTATCTATCTATCTATCTATCTATCTATCTATCTATCTATCTATCTATCTATCTATCTATCTATCTATCTATCTATCTATCTATCTATCTATCTATCTATCTATCTATCTATCTATCTATCTATCTATCTATCTATCTATCTATCTATCTAGCCCCTACGTCTTGGTATTCTCATGGTCATTTCGTTAACTTGGTAGGTACCAAAATTGGCTTAGTATAAGAAGAACATAAATCTTAGGTCATGACATGAATATCATGACATCTGTGTCGTGCAGGTCATGAAACTTTCGCCTACGTCTTGGTGCTCTCATGGTTGTTTTCTTACCTTGCTAGGAACCAAAATTGGCATAGTATGACAAGAGTGTATGACGAACGTAAATGATAGGTCATGACATGAATATCATGACATGTGTGTCATGTAGGTCATGAAAGAGCTGCCTAATTCTTGGTGCTCTCATGGTCGTTTCGTTAACTTGGTATGTAACTAGAATGGGTTCTGACATGGGTACTAAGTGAAGGAAACACTTAAGGATTAAGGTAGAAGTCATGGTCATGAGCACGACTCAGCAAAAATGACAATGACTCAGCGAAAAAAAGGTTAACACTCAAAAACCACTGAAATGGGTTCGGACGTGGGTAATAAGTGAAAGAAACACTAAAGGATGATGGTAGAACTCATAGTCATGAGCATGACTCAGCAAAAATGACAATGGCTCAGCGAAAATTATTAACACTGAAAAACCACTGGAATTGGTTCGGACGTTGGCAGTAAGTGGAGAAAAAACTAAAGGATGATGGTAGAATTCATAGTCATGCGCATCACTCATCAAAAATACCAATGACTCAGCGAAAAAAGGTTAACACTCAAAAACCACTGAAATGGGTTCGCATGTGGGTGATAAGTGAAGGCAACACCGAAGGATGATGGGAGAAGTCAGTCATCAGCGTGACTCATCAAAAATGACAACGACTCAGCGAAAAAAGATTAACAATGAAAAACCACTGAAATGGGTTCAGACATAAATGATAACTCATGACATGAATGTCATGACATGCGTGTCATGTAAGTGAGGAAACTGCCGCCTCGGTGCTCCCATGGTCGTTTCGTTAACTTGCTAGGCTCCCCGCACTCTGCTTCGCATAACATCGATTCCCACAGGGCGTGGGATCTGCCGGTTTTTTCTCACCTAAGAATTTATTTCTCCAATTCATGGAAAGCCTACGGGCATTTCAACTTGCACATAATAGTTACATTTGTGTGCACTGTAACGTGAACACTGTAACGTGCAAATACAGTGCACATTTGTGTGCACTGTAACGTGCACTGTAACGTGCACATAAATGTAAGCTCATGAGCGTGTTTGCTTTCTGCACCCTGGGAATGTGGTCATAGTTACTTATGCCTGTAACAGGTCTGGTCCTATCAATCTTCCCTGCATTTTTTCCACCAGTACTCTAAGCGTCTATTGCTTATCTCGACTGCTGACACGTTAATGCTTCCATCCTGTTCAAATCCGAGCGCTTCTGGAAGGTGAGCACTGCCAGCACTTCCCCGCTGGGTGAGTACCTTCTCATTTCATTAGGATGTGCTGAGTTGTATCTGGAGTTTTGCGGCAGCACACAGATGCCTCATCCTGTTGCGAATATTGCTGCTGTATGTTTTTGTCCTTGGGCAACCAGCTCGAGTCTCAAACTAGCAAGGCACTGGCCTCTGTGTTATCGTACAGATTTTCCGATCTAATTTCCTTCTTGCCATTCTTGTAAATCTCCGTGGTCTTCGTTGCTTCCGCCCTTTGCATGCAATTTATTGTATCGGTTTCGTCCACTTTCTTTTTGATGACTTCTGGTTTTTTATTTACACTTTGAATTACCCTGTACCTGGTTGCCAACTTATTTCACATTTTCCGCCATTCTGTGTCCATGTTTTTGAGGTACAGATATTCGTGTACTTTAGCTGCGCATTTATTTTAATCCATGTTCCTGATTCTTTCTTCAAAATTAATTTTGCACAGCGCTTTTCCGATTTCAAAAGAGGCCCAACCCATGCCACCCTAGACTGCCTACTTTGAGGTTTTACCGTAGGCCCAAAGGCGAACCGGCCTACCGACCTTCGCTTAAATTGCTGCCCGACATAATGTCTGATTATAAGCGCAGAATGTCATTTGCTAACGCTAGCGCTGGCACCATTACTCCTTGGCTGATTCCTCGCACCACCTCATATTTATTGAAGCCCCAAAGTGCCTTGTTTCATTATTTCTGCATTCATCTTCCACTTCATTCTTATATTATCTTGACGTATGTTTGAGTAGGTCTTACTTTTGTTTATGTTTACACTCAGGTATTCATAACGCTTAACTAAGGGTATACCACATCATTGCTCGTCTCTTCATTAAAGATCATATATGTCTCCATTTCTCTGTGCTGAACTTAAGGCCCAGATTTGTCGCTGCATTGCCACACATATTAGAATTCTCAGTAAATACCTTTCATTGTCCGCCATTTCCCACCTGATTACTGCTGTTTGCAGTCGAAATCGCTTTCCTTATTTTACCTTTCCCGTATTGAGCACTGCATACACGGCAAGCTAGATCTACCAGCAAAAGGAGTCCCATGATTTTGGCTGCTGCGGGTCAAATTGGAGAGAGAAGGGGAAGAGGCCGGAGAACTTGAGGCTCATAGAGTTCATGTTGGTGCATGAAGTGCACTTTTCGCAGTTTTATGCAAAACACTGCATTTTTTGCAAGTTAAAACTTATGAATTAGTATGGTTTTGTAAGCGAATAAAACAGAAAGAAAAAAATTGCGTAGCTTGCACTGGAGGCGCAATGCTAAAGAGACAGCGGAGCTGATGGGCACCTAGCTAGTTTTCACTTGTGGGCTAGGCTAAGCACTACCAAGACAACACCAGCATTTTCCGGAATTTAGTTATTATTGATTCATTATCGATGAGCTACTGATTGACTATCGATTGGCTATTGACCGCGTATTTATTTATTCATTTATTTATTTACTTATTTCTTTCAGAATACAGCCGGCCAACAGTTTTGTCCCATGCAGGAGGGGCTATACAGGGCATGAAAATAAACTGTGACAAAACGGAACCGACAGTGCAAGAGATTGCCGCCAGTTTCCTCACACACACACACACACACACACACACACACACACACACACACACACACACACACACACACACACACACACACACACACACACACACGCACGCGTACGCGCACGCGCACGCGCACGCGCACGCGCACGCGCACGCACACGCACACGCACGCGCACGCGCACGCGCACGCACACGCACACGCACACGCACACACACACACACACACACACACACACACACGCACGCGCACGCGCACGCGCACGCGCACGCACACGCACACGCACACACACACACACACGCACACGCACACACACACACACACACACACACACACACACACACACACACACACACACACACACACACACACACACATATATATATATACCACTCATTTACTCAAACACATGCTCTTCTAGAGCTTTAAGCAAACTAGGGGACTAGAAAATGGCCCCCGGGAGACCGTTCCAGTCGGAAACGGTCCGCGGGAACAAACTGCTTGAAAGTTCCAGTTCTTGCAAAAATTGGTAAATGATTTCCTGTGTGGTGTGTTCGTCTAGACGATGGCTGTTTAAGTATACTGTGGGATGCGATATGTTTAGTTTATGTGCTAAAAGGTTATGCATGAGCAACAAACGGGCATTTTTTACGTACTTGAAGTAGTGCGATGCGATTTGTTTTCATTAGTGCCGTTGGCGAATCTAGCCTTCTGTATTTGTTATAAATCGGCCTAATCACTTACCTTTGCACCATCTCAAGCTGGTAAATGTCCTTATTTATGAGCGGGTCCCATAAGACCGACGCGTACTCTAATTTTGATCTAATAAATGTTATGTATGCAAGACGTTTAAGCTTACTAGGAGCACCTCTACGCTTTCGCCTCAGAAAGCACAGCTTGGAAAATGATGAGGAAAAAACGTCTGAAATATGCACAGTCCATGTTAAATCGTTTGTTAATGTAACCCCTTAGTATTTATGATCTGTGACCTCCATAATAGTATGATGTATAAGGTTGTAAGATAAAGGAGAAACCTTCCTTTTGCGCGAAATTCACAAGATGACAGTTCTATCTAGGTTAAATTGCATATTCCATTTAAGGCACCATTGATGAACGGCCAATAGCGAGTTTTGTAAGATTTAATTATCATTATGCTCGTTTATGCTCTTAAAAAGAATGCAGTCATCTTCAAAAAGCCTGACAGAGACATGTACGGAAAGAGCAACCGGCAAATCATTGATATAAATTAGAAAGAGTAGCGGGCCTAAGACGCTTGCAGGGGGGACACCTGACACAACTGGATGCATTTCAGATTTGCAACCATTAACCTCGATGTACTGTGTCCTGTGCTTTCAATAAGCATTAATCCAATTAACAAGGTAAGTAGGGACGCCAATACTTTCCAGTTTAGAAATAAGTTTACGGTGGGGAACTGTGTCAAAGTGCCATGTTGCACAGGTGATAAAATGTTATTTTAAGCAAGATAGAAATTAAGATAACCAGAAACTATGTGTTCAAGCAACTTGCAACAAGAGGAAGTGATTGAAATTGATCGATAATTAAAATAGTTAGCTTGTCTCCTTTTTTAAGAATTGGCCACCCTCCAGTCCTCCGGAACATCACACGAAAGTAACGAAACTTGAAAGATCTTCGTTAGGAAAAGCGATACCTGTGCTGCAAAACGCTTCACAAAGGCATCTAAGTACGTACATGGGTGTTTTCTGCATTTCGCCCCCATCTAAATGCGGCCGCCGTGGCCGGGATTCGATCCCGCGACCTCGTGCTCAGCTGCCCAACACTATAACCACTGAGCAACCACGGCGGGTGAAAGGTATTTGGAAGCCCATCGGGACCAGCAAATTTTTTATATCTGCGAGTTTACGCAGCATAGACACAACACCGTTCACAGAGATAGTTGCAATGATACGTCACCAGGATCTTCAACTGGAATTCTAGTTGTGGTTGCCCGTTCAATAAGGAACATGCTTTGAAAATACGAGTTAAAACCTTTCGCTTTGATCATGGAGTCGGTTACAAGGTTATTATTAACCTTGAATGACGAGTTGCACTTTCTTGTTCTCAAGTGAATTCTGTTCATGCCAATGACAACAAGTTTTTTTCGTTTTTTTGTTGTTTTGCTTATTTCATCTCAATTTCTCTAGGCTTCTGCAATCATGCATGGCTTAGTAGTGGAGGTATTATAGGTGGGCAAGCGGTTCCAATTCCATGCTTTTTCTTGGCACGAATGTCTTCAATCAAAATTAAATTCTATGGTTTAACGTGCCAAAACGAGTTCTGATTAGGAGGCACACCGTAGTGGAGGGCTCCGGATTAATTTTGACCACCTGGGGTTCTTTAACGTGCACTACAACGCAAGCACACGGGCGTTTTTTGCATTGCGTCTGCATCTAAATGCGGCCGTCGCGGCAGGAATTCGATCCCGAGACCTCGTGCTCAGCAGCGCAACGCCTTAGCCACTCAGCCACCGAGGCGGGATGTCTTGGAACACCATTTAAGTGGGAACCTTGCATGTTATAGCGACCTTAATTTGGTGTTCGATGCAAGATGAGCTAGGTGCACTGGGAGGATTGAAAAAACGTAGGCCGTAATTTTTCTCGCATACTTTGTGAAAGGTGCACGAGACGAGAAACACTAGCCTAGCTATCGCAAAGCTGCAATGTTTTCCTTGTAAAGAGGCGTCGAAGCATATTAAGACAGACTCAAGCGTGCGGGAAAGTCACCTGCAGTCGGCGAACACGTCTAGCACATTCTATATCTCACAAATATCACAAAGTGTCCCTAAACAAGGGGTATACTTGAGCTTTTATCGCGTTAGGTACATTTTAAACAAATGTTTTGGTGAAATTGGAGAAGGAGATACTACGTTAAAACATGGTTAAACCATGCCGACCGCGTGGTTAACGTTTTTTTTATTATGCATATTCCAGGAAATATTATCAGTAACGGTGGACAGCAAGTTATTTGAAAAAAACAACACATGTATGATTTATTTGTAAACGTCGCAAAACCTATAAAGGTTCGCTGTAAGGTGATATAAATTCCAAGTAAACTGTACCAACTTGCCTAAGCATCTATACGTTAGCAGTGATATAAAAGTACGGAAAAACAAATGTGTGGAAGGTATTTTTTTTAATGGAAAGTCGAGGTTCTTAAATCTTCGTGCTTGCACAACGCGATTTATCAATGGCTTCGACAGGTGAGAAAATTGGTGTATACGACGGGCTCTAGCACAAATCAGATATTCACGATTGAAATTCTACAAAATCACTCATGTCATTGGCCCGAACAGAATTGACGTGAGAACAAGTACGAGTCGTCATTCAAGATAAGCACGAAACCGTGACAGCGCGCATAGCTGATTCACTCTCTGATTGATCGGTTAAAAATTATTTTAAATGGCTGCCTGTGCTCAGATTTCGTGGTCAGCCATCGAAGCAATCACCACAGGCTCTAGAAATTAGCAGCGTGGGCGATACTTTGCGATGAAGGCGTACAGAGAGCAAGCGCGACCTGCCCCGCGAATAGAAAATCGTGCGCCGGAACCGTCGTCTGTTGAACCGGAAGCGCACAGCAGACGACGCGTCCCATCAGCCTTTACGAGTTTACGCCTAACCTATTCAAGCAGTGAACCAAGCAGCATATATTAGCATTCTTATCCGATTCATAGAAATCATGACTGAGACGGGATTACCAAGGATTTCTTTCTTTCTGATAATATAAGAGGCGTCTACTCCTTCGGCTGGTGCCTTCACTGTCACTTCGTAGTCTGCCATAAGTGTAGTGCTTCTATCGCATCATTCTTACGTATATGAACAGCTCTGGAATTGTAGCGTGGGCCATAAAGGTGCGCCTATCATTCCCCGAGCAAAGGGTTGAAATCTCACCTCGATCCTTTTCAGCGTCAATCAATCTCGAGGTGGACGATTGCTTTCAGCCTTGATAAAAGTGATTAGAGTGCAGTTCATGCGGCACTGTGATATATTATCGCTCGTGATAGCGCGAGACAATGGTCCGGCTTCTAGCATGAGTGTTAATTAACCCGCAGTGTAGGTGCGCCATTTTTTTCTAAGCAGCTCTCGACCGCCTAGGACTTGTGCCCTTGGTTGCCGCTTTCCTAAGCAATGAAGGTTTGCAGCCCACTTTGTGAGGCAACTCGCAACTTGCAGGACCCAATAAATGTTTTCCTTCCTTCCTTCCTTCGGCGTCGAGGCGAGATCAGCAAGATAAATACACACCGTCTCCCGTGGTGCAATTTTTCTTTTATTTTTTCTTCATGGTGCCACGCGAATGCAATTTGGGAGGCCCGTGCGGACCACAACGTGCCTTGTACACTCGGCATGATGCGATCGGTACCAACCGCACCCCAGAAACTGCAGTTGTTCTCGCCAGTCTGAGGTTAAACCGTTAGTCAGCACCTCTCAGCGCTTCTTGCCTAATTCAGGAAAGGCTGCTATTTCACGAAGGAGCGAAATGGCTCTTGTATAACTGGGTTCTGCATTGCCTTCTGTTAAAAGCCTGGCGCTTTAAATTGGACATTGCGCTATTTTAATCTGGACATCACGTGGGTATGACTAGAGATGAAAAGGCCGGAAAAACACAAAAACATTGAAAACCATTGTTTTCCCCCTCTTTTTTCCAGCAGATGTGAAAGGGAAAAGACATCCCAAATTTCATAACATCCTATTCAAGTGTTGTAAATAAGTCTCTTTTTTCCAGCAGACGTGAAAGGGAAAAGACATCCCAAATTCATAACATCCTATTCAAGTGTTGTAAATAAGTCTTATCAAAATTTCACACTCATAGAAATGGCTCCCTGACAGCAATTACAGTGGTGGCACGTAGCACGCAAAGGTTGGTTAAAAAATATAGCAAGAAAGAACCATCTATTTATTCATTCTTTTACCTTAACTCCCACAATTCGGTCCGGAAACAAATTCAGAGGCATTTTATTCGACCAATTGAATATAGGCTCGGCAAAGCATGTTGGATCTCTCGACCTGGCGGTAAGACCTTTGCATCAATCAAACGCTCACACCTCTAGCATGTCGGCTGCTGCAAATACGACCAGGACCTGCCAGCTGGGAAAGGAATTGGTTCCAGTTTGAAATTGCACGCGCAAATATTCGCAACCGGCTCTGAGGTAAACGTGTTTGGAAGCGCGTTTATGTGTAGGGCAACCTAGATGTCGAGACCGTCTCAACAAATGCTACTGACCCTATACTGTCACGTCCAGTAACAGTGTACTGTTGCGAGACGATACGCAGTCACTTCTTGCTTATAAATTTTAGATTCATAATTACGATTTTTTTTGTACAAATGACAAACATGCCTTTCTATTATGTCGGCATCTTTAGCTGATAAACAGGAGTGGTATTATTATTTTTACCATTGAGGCATTTTTACGAATGTACACGAATGACAGCCTTTTTTAAAATGCGTAAGCATTTCTATGCCTAACCAACGAGAAAACCGTTCGTCCTTAGGGCACGTAAGACGATCGCCTTCAAGATAGGCTCGCAGCAGCGAGCGAATTCACCTTTGTGCGGCCACTCGCTTCAACGCGAACCCGTGCCACACGGGCAAAGTAAAGTGCACTTTGATTGAGTGCACTTCGCGGCTAGTGTCATTCGCAGGCTGCCACCCGGGAACGCTTATGCCCGTGCCACACGGGCAAAGTAAAGTGCACTTTGAGCGAGTGCACTTCAGCGCGCTGAGTGTCACTTTGGCGGTGCGCTGCTACACGAGAAAGAAAAGTGTTCTTTCAAATTGATGGCCATGGCAACCGGGAGTCACACGGGAAAGCATATATTTACTATTATGAAAATGTGTGCACAAAACAGTTTATTATTGTTAGAAACAACCTTTACAATCCACCTTTATAAGCACTGGCAACGAAGGCAACTTGACCAGCAACAGTCAAAACTACTCGATCCGCCAAACAACTGCGCAGTCATTATCCAGCGTGGTCGTTAACAGCCCGAGAGCGAGAGTTTTTTTTTTTTTTTGCTGTTCTTTTTTTGCGGTGTGGTAGATTTCATTATCTTGTAACGTTAGGAATTTAAAACAATGTTATTAAAAATTACTCCTGACTCTTCTTTCAATATCACTTTATGTATCTTCTAAGCATTGCTAACGAGGCTACACACTTCGCCGCGGCGAAGTGAGTTCGCCGAACACACTCGCCGGCGAGTACACTCTGCAGTGAGTGTCACTAAGCGTTCCCGTGTGGCAGCCTGCGAATGACACTAGCCGCGAAGTGCACTCGCTCAAAGTGCACTTTACTTTGCCCGTGTGGCACGGGTATTAGTGACACTCACTGCAGAGCGCACTCGCCTGCGAGTGTGTTCGCCGAACTAGCCTCGTTAGCAATGCTTAGCAGATACATAAAGTGATATTGAAAGAAGAGTCAGGAGTAATTTTTAATAACATTGTTTTAAATTGCTAACGTTACAAGATAATAAAATGTGCCACACCGCAAAAAAAGAAAGCAGCAAGAACCGCAAAAAAAAAAAAACTACTGTCGCTCTGAGGCTGTTCAAGACCTCGCCGGATAATGACTGCGCAGTTGTTTGGCGGATCGAGTGGTTTTGACTGTTGCTAGTCAAGTGGCCGTAGTTGCCGGCACTTATAAAGGTGGATTGTAAATGTTGTTTCTAACAATAATAAACTGTTTTCGTGGACACATTTCTATACAAATAAATATATGCTTTCCCGTGTGACTCCCGGTTGCCATGGCCATCAATTTGAAAGAACACTTTTCTTTCTCGTGTAGCAGCGCCCGCCAAAGTGACGCTCAGCGTGCTGAAGTGCACTCGCTCGAAGTGCATTTTACTTTGCCCATATGGCACGGGTATAAGCGGTGAGGCCAGAGCGCTCACCAAGCTATCAGCACTCGGCGCACTCAGTCCCCATCGCAGATCACTTTAAAGATAGAGCCCACGCTGCCGCGCCAAAGGCAGCCGCTGCCGGAGTGCGGTTGATAATGGATCGCATCAAGAGGAGGCAGCGCCGTCGATTACGTCTACGTACGGGGTCTACCAAACGCGACGCGGTTCAATTACGTCATGTACTACAGCACGCAACGCCCAATGCTCATTTTCCACGAAGCAGCGGCATCATCCAAACGCCCCATCATATAGCCTGAGTGAACATTGCTACTGCTCGCTTCTTCTTCGTCGTCTCATGCTGGTTCTCAGCATTTCGGTGTTGCAACCTCGCTATACGCAGAAGAAATCACGCTCTGGGCCACCAAGGGCTCCCTCGCGCAAAAAGAGGTGCCCCTTCAGGAGGCAGCGACGGCCGTGGAGAGATTTGCGGCAGCGAGCGGGAGGCGTTGCGCGCCCGAGAAGTCCGAGGTGATCCGGGTGCACGCAGGAGGAATCTATAAGTCCTCCGGCCCTATCGAACGCTATATAGAGGGCCACAAGATTACGGAAAGCAATAAGACTAGGATTCTGGGTTTTTGGATTCAGAGCAACCTGAAAGCCTCACACACCATCCAAACCCTGAGGTCCGCCACCAACCAGATCTCGTGGATTATCAAACGAATAACAAGAAGCCGCATGGGCATGCGAGAAGAGGACACGCTCCGATTCGTCCAAGCTCTGGTGATCAGCAGAGTAACGTATGGCATGCCGTATCACTACCACTCGCTAAACAAACGCTACCAAGAAAAAGTCTTTGCCATCATCAGAGGCGCGTACAAAACGGCCCTGGGTCTCCCTGTTACCAGCTCAAACGAGAAGTTAGCGGCTCTCGGGATCCACAACACCTACGCTGAGCTGTCGGACGCGGTTATGGCTTTGCAAAAAGCCAGACTACAGAATACGGCGGCAGGCAGAACCATCCTCCACCGGACCGGAACGGCAACGGATCGAGCTTCGTGCCCTCGATGGGCAACGATCACTCCCGCCCGAGGTCAGAAGCAAGATCAAGGTGAACCCCATACCAAAGCACATGAGTCATGAACTCCGCGAAGGACGACGCAAGGGTCGCGTCGACAGACAGCGCCGACAATTCAAGGGTGACCCGTAGTGGCGGCGTACCCTGCAGGGACCTCTTCGCGGTAGCCGCCGTGAACGGGAGAGAATTCCTTGAACCTTGCGGCCTCCGTCAGGGCAGAGACCCCAGCTGCGGTTGAGACCATAGCCGCGGCGCTAGTAATAAAACAACATGACAGGGTGGGCAGGGAAGTTCATCTTGTTACCGACTCGCAACAGGCCTGCTGTAACTTTACCAACGGACGAACACCGCAGCTGGCGGCTCAGATTCTAGGCCCGAGGCTGCAAGAATCCCATTAAATCACGTGGACGCCGAGCCACGCGGGACTGGAGGGGAACGAAAGGCGGACGCCTTAGCTCGAGCGCTAATTAACCGAGCGGGGCAAAACCAATCGTCTCATCAATCCCCACCCTTTACCTTCGTGCCCTTGCCATCCAATTACTGCGACCCACTCGAGATCCAGTGACTCAACCGCAGGATTTATCCTCCCTCTCACAAAAAGCTCAGCACTGAAGAGGCAGTAGCTCTCAGGCTTATCCAAACACTTTCCCAAAGCTACACAGATACAGCAAATTATGACCACAAACATATCGCAGTATCTGCCCCTGGTGCGGCGACACACGCCCTACAGTCTATAGCTTTCACATCTCGTGGGGGTGCGGGGGCATATCTCAACACTTAAAGATGCCTAGCACGTCATTTTAGCGGTGGGAGGTACAGCTGACTGGCGATACCCTGGCGGGACAAGAAGCCCTCGTCCAGCAAGTACGTCAGCAGCCATGGAGTCCTGGAATGAGGACACCACCCACTCGTCCTCATGATCAACGACCTCGATGGTCCAAATAAATGTTTTTTTTTCTCTCTCTCGTGTTGCGATCGACGTGAGACAGAGAGAGAAAAAAACATTTATTTACCACGCGACATTCAGCAATGGATACACGCAGACGCTATTCCCCAAAACATGCACCCAGACCACAACAAAGAACGCAGGAAGGCACGAGCTACCTCCCTCATCAAAGCTTATGCCAACACCGCGGACGTCAACTTCGTCGACGCAGCTGAATACCAAGATGGACGTTGCTTTGCGGTGGTTACCACAGCACGCGGCTTACTCCAACATGCTGCCAGCATCGTTACCCAAAATGCCGAGACGGCCGAGGAAGTGGCCATCGCCCTGTCCACTCTTGACCCAGCCTGTCACACCATAGTGAGCGATTCTCGCACGGCAATCAACAAGTACATCAAGGGTCGTATTTCTCAACAATCACTCCGTATCTTACATCAAGCCCCGCATTCATCTGAAAATCAAATCACCCTCGTCTGGATCCCAGCACACGCCGGCGATGTCCACCCGCACCTCACCAACCTCAACGAGGTTACACATTCCGTAGCACGAGAACTAGCCAACCATGCCGGATACGGTGCATGTGCACCCGCAGGACGCGACCGCCTTACAAGATACAACAACCTTGTGAAGTCATTTTACCTCGCAAGAAGAATCTTCCCCACCCCTCACGGCAAGTTAAACAGAGCACAGGCAACCACCCTTCGCCTGTTACAGACCAATACGCACCCCTCCCTCACACGATATCACATCATATACCCCAACATCTACACAAGCCACACCTACAAGATCTGTAAAACTCCACTAGCAACACTCCCCCACATGCTATGGGAGTGCAAAAATCAATACCCAGACCTTAATCCCGGGACCCTCTCGTCGAGATGGCACGCCACCCTGCGCAGCTCCCATCTCAACGACCAACTCTGGGCTACCCAGCAGGCCTACGAAGCGGCGAAGAGGCAAAACCTCGACGTCCCATCGTGGGAGGCCTAGGCCCAGCCGACTAAACTGCTGGTTCTCAATAAAGTTCACTCTCTCTCTCTCTCTCTCTCTCTCTCGCAATTATACCAAACACAGCAGCATACGACGACGAAACAGCAGGTGATCAGTAGCAAATGTTTACGCATCATCATTGTTAAATAACTCCCACAGGTGATTTTACGAGTAAATTCTTAAGCGAAGCTTTATATGCTCACGAGTGTCAGCGGTGGTGGTGGTGGTGTCACGCTGAAACGTGGGCCGATCCTGGTGATAGTGCAGAAAGGGTCCAAGCTGAATGGCACATAACAAGGACACGAAAGAACGAAAGAAAGAAAGCAATAGA
Organism: Dermacentor silvarum; assembly: GCF_013339745.2. NCBI lineage: Eukaryota > Metazoa > Arthropoda > Arachnida > Ixodida > Ixodidae > Dermacentor > Dermacentor silvarum. Next base: position 108,314,450 of record NC_051154.1, on the reverse strand, counting down.
GAGAGAAAAAAAAGAACGAAATCACTTGCGGCGCACGCCTGCATTGGATATGCTACACGCGTGATCACGTGACACGCGGGCGACCAATCAGGTTCGTTTGGTGTGTCGCGAGGCCCCAGGGACATGGAAGGAAAGCGGGTTGGTACGCACTCCTCCAGGCTTCCCTCGCCTCAGATCAGTTTCGGCGAACAGATGGAAAGGCCATGCGTGGTGCGCTCTGCAAAGGAGCAACCTGCGTTTGATGAACGCCGGCGTGAACTCGCTCGGGAAAGGGCTCGTCGTCGAGTTGCCGATTCTAGCGTGAGGGCTTCCCTAGCCGAGGCTCGCCGTCAGCGAAGAGCCGACGAAACCGAGGCGAGGGCTTCCGAACGTTACCCTGACGAAGGTCAGATACACACACGACAAGCTTCGCTTACCCCCATTTCCACGACAGGGGAAGGGCTGGTGATTTCTTTTCCCCCGTCGCGTTGGCTCTATGGCGCGGTGCCCTGATGTGACGCATGAGGTTGAGAGTTCGATTACCGGCCGCGGCAGCCTCATTCCAAAGTGGCCGGCACGTGTATCGTGTTTTGGGTGCACGTTAAAGAAGCTCAGATGGTGAAATTGAATCGAGAGCCCTCCAGCTACGACATCTCTCATAACCCACCATGGAATTTCGGGACGTTAAGCCCCACAATTTATTTTTAATACAGTTTTTGAAGTGACCAGACGCCAGCACTCGCTGAGCCAACAAGGAAAAAAAGCCTGCTTTATTGTACTGGGGCGTTGTTTATATGCCCCCAGATCGCAGGGCAAGGGAAAGGGGATTCGGAGAGGCGAAAGTGATGGCCACCAGATAATCCGTGATAGCCGCCACGCGGTGCGTGTACACTGACGTTACAACAGTTCTTTAAAACATTTTTGATGTTTCACAAAAATGTCAATTTCTTCCTGAAAAAAGAAAGCACTGCAAGAACAATTTTTTAAGGTACTCAAAATTTACTGAACTTTTGCGTCTCTAGGCGTGACGCGTGTAGAAAGATCATCATGGCACCGTCAGCAAATGCAAACACACGATTCACTTTCGAAACGTTACGCGGTCTTGTCGTTTTGCATCATCTTTGCTCAATAAGTAGCAATATAAATGGAGCGGACATTACGCTCTTCATGAAGAAAAACACGTTTCAGTAAAAATAAGCTATACTTCAGTAAACATTTGGCAAGGGCGAAACTACCAGATCACCAAGCAGCCTTGCTATCTCATTGACAGCGATGAGAAACCGACGACACCAACGAGAAACCACCAGCGAGCGCCCAGTGAATTATTAGATAACTTTAGCCTGACGTTTACCATTTACTGCGCGTTCCGCGCATACACATACCAGTTCAACAGGAATGATAGTGTGCTTATAGCGACTTGCACACTAGGCTCATGCCAGGTAGGGCAGAACCCCCTCCTCTGATCTGGCCTCCACGAGCAAGGCAATTGAGCGTGGCGTTGACATTGCGCCGAATTCGCTTGGTCTTTTTTTCCATCTATATGCGTGCTCCGTGCCTCTGAAAGCCATGGAGGAAGGAAAATTTGTGGGGCCGCAACATTCATATGGGGCCGCATTACCAGCGAAGCTGTTTAGGCTGCATACATGGGATGCATACATTATGAAATCATACATTTTTAGAGCGATAGGTCTACTACTCCAGGTAGAAACACAGAAAACGCCTGGTTCCGTAAATCTGACCTTCAAGCTCAGCCAAGGTCAAACTGGGACTTAGCCTGCCACTACCGGCGGCTGCCGCGTATGCCGCGTGGGTACCCACAACTTGAAAGCGATCTGCGATGTGGACAAAGTGCGCGGTCGCGCGGGCCTCATCTTTAAAGCGATCTGCGATGTGGACAAAGTGCGCGGTCGCGCGGGCCTCATCTTTAAAGCGATCTGTCATGTGTACAAAGTGCGCTGAGTGCTGGTAGATTCGTATGCGCTGTGCTTTCGACGCTTAGTTCGCGTTGAAGCGAGACACAGCATGAAGGTCAATTCGTTCGCTGCTGCTGCGGCGCCGAGCAGCGTCTGTGCCATTTCCTAAAGGAAGCAAAAACCGTGCTATCGCTCAAAAAACTTGGTTTAACCGCGTTAAAGCACGGGAAATTTTAAATGCGACGCATTTCTTGGCGAACATTTGCCACTTTGACAGTATCTATCAAGCCGCCTACGTCTTGGTGCTCTCATGGTCGTTTCGTTACGTTGGTGGGTACCAAAATTGGCATAGTATGACAAGAGCGTATGACGAACATAAATGATAGATCATGACATGAATATCATGACATGTGTGTCATGTAGGTCATGAAACAGCCACCTAGGTCTTGGTGCTCTCATGGTCATTTCGTTAATTTGGTATGTACCAAAATTGGCATAGTATGAGAAGAGTGTATGACGAATATAAATGATAGGTCATGACATAAATATCATGATATGTGTGTCATGTAGGTCATGAAACAGCCGCCTACGTCTTGGTGCTCTCATGGTCGTTTCGTTAACTTGGTATGTAGCTAGAATGGGTCCGGACGCGGGTACTAAGTGAAGGAAACACTAAAGGATGATGGAAGAAGTCATAGTCATGCGCATGACTCAGCGAAAATGATTAATACTCAATAACCACTGGAATGGGATTGGACGGGGACACTAAGTGAAGAAAACACTAAAGGATGACGGCAGAAGTCATAGTCATCAGCATGACTCAGCAAAAAGTGACAATTACTCACAGAAAAATGATTAACACTCAAAAACCCCTGGCATGGGTTCAGACGTTGGCACTAAGTAACGGAAACAATAAAGAATGATAGTGGAAGTCATAGTCATAAGCGTGACTCAGCAAAAATGACAATGACTCAGCGAAAAAAATTAACACTAAAAAACCAATGAAATGGGTTCGGACATAAATGATAAGTCCTGACATGAATGTCATGACATGCGTCATGACATCATGAAACAGCCGCCTACGCCTCGGTGCTCGCATGGTCGTTTCGTTAACTTGGTAGGCACATTGCTTCGCATAACAGCGATTTCCACAGGACGTGGAATCTGCCGGCTTTTAGGGGTGATGCATTAGGGCCGAGCCTTGTCCCTCGTCGTCGTCTGTTTTCCGTAGCTCTGGTTTGCATGGAGACCGCTAGGGGCGCTGCGGTGCACAAGGGCGTTCGTTCCCGACGCGCGCTTTCTCTCTTCAGACATGGATGATAACAGCCGCTTCTGACAACGGCGCACCCGCTATGAATGAAAAGGCGAGTGGCCGCTCAACTGAAAGTGGAGTCGAGGGCTCGCAAAGCTGCTGCAGCACGGCGACGCAGCCAACAAGCGGACCCGGAGTCTAGGGCGCGGGAAGCTGCAGAAAAACGGCAACGCCGGCAAGCGGACCCGGAGCTGAGGGCTCGCGAAGCTGCAGCAGCACGGCAACGCCGCCATGCGGACCCGGACCTGAGGGCTCGCAAAGCTGCAGCAGTACGGCAACGCCGGCAAGCGGACCCAGAGCTGAAGGCTCGCGAAGCTGGCGCTTGAACCGAGCATCGGCGCCATCAACCTCAGGTAGAGAACGCTTCCGGCGTTTTGCCGCCGCTTCCCGCGCTCTCGCCGCCTCTGGGTCCGCTTGCCGGCGTCGGGTATTCACGGTTAACCGAATGATCCCCTGGTGCTTCGCCCACTCATCATCATTCACTTCGTGGATATGCGGTGATTTTTTTTAAAGCAAAGCTTGATAGGCTCACTTGAGTTGGGGTTGGTGTACGCGGTGTACGCGGTATCGTCAACAGCATTGGCTCGAGCGTCGTCTTCTTCTTCCGCAGCTGGCTCGTTGGCGCCCCTCTGGTTGCGCTCGTGCTCATGCTCGGCACGCGCTCGTGCCACTGTTCCCACGTTCGCCGTCGTCGTCTTCTGCCACAGCTGGCGCCGTTGCCGCTCATCATTCCAGCGTTCACTTCTCTTCTGTCGTCGTAATAGGGAGGCCGCTTTTACAGGGGTATGAGCCATTGCATAAGGGGGTATGAGCCATTCATTGTGTTACCGTCACGGACAGATTTAATTTTGAAGCAATTTAATTTCGAAGAATCGCAAGTGGCAATAGCGGGCGAATGCTGCTAACCACGCCACCGAGCAAACTCGATACATCAAACGCAAGCGACAACAGCGAAGAGCAGAGAATCGTACAACGCAACGGTAAGGAAAAGTTGCACGAAAGGGAAAAAAGCAGAAGGAAAGGGAAGGAAAAGTAGCAGGTCAGGTACACACACGACAAACTTCGCTTACCCCCCTTTTCTGGACAGGCGAAGGGCTGGTGATCTTTTTTGTTCACACGGCACCACACTACGCCGACACAAGCACTGCCGCGGTCACCGCACCTCGCATGCATCTGCCGCAACCGCTGCTGCAGCCGCGCTGGCACCTGCGACGTGCGTGACGTTATAACCACAGAAGCGCAGGCCACGTGCACAGGCGCCGTCGCCACACTCTTTCCCCTCTCATTATTCGTCAAACCAATAAGCGCATGAAGGCCAACTAAGTGCGCTATGTTTATATATATATATATATATATATGTTTATCTAGGTCAATTACTCATAGGGGACCCTGATCCCGAGAAAGAAATTTACAGAAGAATAAAATTGGGTTGGAGTGCATTTGGCAGGCATTGCCAAATCCTGACTGGGAGCTTACCACTGTCGTTGCAAAGTGTACCATCATTGCATTCTACCGGTGCTAACATATGGGGCAGAAACTTGGAGGTTAACAAAGAAGCTCGAGAACAAGTTAAGGACCGCACAAAGAGCGATGGAACGAAAAATCTTAGGACTATATAACGTTAAGAGACAGGAAGAGAGTGGTCTGGATCAGAGAACAAACGGGGATAGCCGATATTCTAGTCGACATTAGGAGGAAAAAAATGGAGCTGGGCAGGCCATGTAGTGCGTTGGATGGATAACCGGCGACCATTATATATGGTTACAGAATGAATACCAAGAGAAGGGAAGCGCAGTCGAGGTAGGCAGAAAACCAGATGGGAAGATGAAGTTAGGAAATTTGCAGGCGCAAGTTGGAATACGCTAGCGCAAGACAGGGGTAATTGGGGACGGCCTTCGTCCTGCAGTGGACATAAAATATAGGCTGATGATATATATATATATATATATATATATATATATATATTACGCGAGAAGAAACAGAACCAAGGGGCCCGATTTTTACTATCATATATAGTAAGAAGCCAACAAATAATGACACCAAGGACAACATAGGGGAAATTAGTTGTACTCACTAATTGAATTAAAGACATATGATACATTAATGGAAATGAAAACGGATGAAAGAACAACTGTCCACAGGTGGGGAACGAACCCACGTCTTCTCATTACGCGTGCGATGCTCTCACCATTTAGCTACCGCGGAGCCATTTTCCTATCCACTTTCTGGGGTATTTATGTTTTACAACTAGAACTGGGAGTGTTAGCCAACGCCACCACTCACAAACCTTGGGGCGGATGTGGAACATCATTTCTGCCGCAGGCGTCACAAGCACGTGATCTTTTTGGGTGATGGCAACTGGTCAATAAACACACATATGCTACCAGAAGGCATCAATGTTGCCGGATTCGAGCCCTCGTTATGTAATGAACGAGAAGAAAGGGAACCGATTGGCCCGATTTTTATTATTATATTATCGCCTGCGGCAGAAGCCAACAGTGACGCCAAGGACAACATAGGGAAAATTACTTGTACTTACTGACTGAATTAAAGAAATGATAAATTAATGAAAATGAAAATGAATGAAAAGAAAAAAAAAAAACTGGCCGCAGGTGGGGAACGAACCCACGTCTACGTAGTGCTAACGCACGCGTAATGCGAAGACGTGGGTTCGTTCCCCACCTACGGCCAGTTGTTTTTCATCCATTTTCACTGTCATTAATTTATCATTTCTTTAATTCAAATAGTAAGTACAAGTATTTTCCCCTACGTTGTCCTTGATGTCACGGTTTGTTGGCTTCTTATGGTATGATTAATAAAAATCGGGCCCCGCGGTTCCCTTTCTTCTCGTTCATATATATATATATATATATATATATATATATATATATATATATATATATATATATGTTATCATACAACGCCGAATTTATGTGATTCTGTGTGGAACCACGATGTTAAACTTATTTTTGGAAATTGGCGGAGCGCTTGAAGCCTCCTTCACGTCCCCCGCGGGTCCACGCACCGTGATACGGACGTAAGCCGGCCAGGGTACCCTCCTGGAAATGCATGCGGTGCACGCATACGACGGCAAGAGGTAAACAGATTCGCCGTAAAAACTGAGTAGCCCTGACGTCACTCTTTGTGAAGCCTCCGTGACGCCGGAAGTTGGCATTGCTCTGCCATTTAGTCGGGGCAGATTCTTCTCTCGTGTACTATTCTCGCCTCCGGCGTGCAACCATGCCGGGCTGCGCGCGCGCCAATCAACGGAACCAATTGCGATGTACGATCGCGATACTGATGGCAAAGTCATGTCGCCCAAGTATTGTGCTCTAGCGTTGAAAGTGTTAGACCACGAGTTAGACCATTAGTTAGACCATTAGGCTGGTCCCCGCTACTTTTTTCGGCTTTAGTGAAAATAAATCTGAGCATTCTCACTGTACTACAAAAAACTGTCAGGCCTTCCACTGGCGTGGAATGGAAGACCAGAGAAGCTGTACTATGGTGGAAATTATGTATTTACAATTATGACTATTAAGATGTGAGGGTGTAATTGGTTATTGGAACTATTAAAGAATGAGAAATATATATGATCGGGTGGTTTTCATTTATTTAGTGACCACAGGGACCATGGCCTTATGGTCGCTACGGTACACCGCCATAGGGTGTACGGCAAAGGTTGGCACATTCTTCATAAACACGTCACCAACGCCGCGCGCGTTGGGTGCGAACGCGGGCAAAACGCCGCCGCCGTCGACAACAGTTGTGCGCGTTGTTTGTGTGACCGCACACAACCACTGTCAAAATGCTGGCTACGTGACGGAACGGCTAAACGCCGTTGTCGACACTGTTAGGAGAGAGGCGGGTGAGAGCCCAGAGAGAGTCGGCGGCACAGGCGGCAGAGGCCGACAGGGCTGCGCGCATGCGCCGCAGTGGGAGAGCGGGCACGCACAGTCTAGGGTGCCTCGATGCCCTCCTCGCCTAACGCCCCCCTTCCACTGGGAAGTCGCATTTGCTCTCCGCCGCACGTTCGCTCTCCGTGAAAGCGCACGTCCCTCGCCCTCGTGCGCTTTCACTCGCACATAAAGCCTACGGCCAATGAGAGTTTTTTTCTATTGCCGGACGCGACCATCGAAGAGTGAGCCCTTAACAGCTTCGCTGTAAAATACGCAGGCGATGACTGGCATCACACTTCACTGGAACTTTTCCATTGCTCGTACGCTAACCGAATCCATGTTTACACGGACTGGTTCGGAAGTTCGACGGGAGTCATTGTTCTACCATCTCGATCAGTCGTCATCAAGTTTAAGACTTCACACGTTACGACATCTACAGGTTCCGAACTTGCCGCTCTTCGCACTGCTGTGGAATACATTGGAAAAGAACCACCTAGTAAATGGGCAATATTTTGTGACCAGAAAGGAGCCCTCCAAAGCGTGCGAAGTTTACGACGTGGAAATTACGACCAACTGGTGCCTCAAATCAACAACATTTGCCATTGCTTTTTTTTAACGATCGAGGACATGACAATCTTTCAGTGGCTGCCGGGACATTGTGACATCGTTGGTAATCACCTCGACGATGACGCTGCCCGGCGTGCCCAGGCTGGAGCACCGACACTCCTTACACCTTTATATAAGAGAGCTTCACAACCTCGCGCGTACCATCACGTTGAGTTACTGGCATACTCCGCAGAACTCTAACCGTCGATTATACAGCCTCGACCCATCACTGAAACAGCAATTACCAACAAACATTTGACGACGTGACACAACAATGCTGTGTCGGCTGTGGGTAGGAGTAGCCTTCACTAACTCCTACAACTATCGTATTGGAATGGCGGACTCCTCCATGTGCGGCAAGTGCAAGTGTGAAGAAACCATCGATCATCTTCTGTGCCACTGTTCTCACTTCGATAAAAAACGCAAGACTCTCCAGTGTGCCTTCAATAGACTGGACGATAGGCCATTCACAGAAGCAAAGGTCTTGGGAGGCCTTACAGCGCATCAACCCAGAAAGCCATTCGAGCTCTTCTGCAGTACCTGAAGGCGACAGACTTGAGTGCCATACAGTAGATATGCTGCACCTGCCTTAGTGCATGTGAAAGTGCGATTAATACTGGTGTCTTATCTCTCTCTTTGTTTAAAGTGTAGGATAGCAAACTGGACAAAGTCTCGTGAACGTCCCTGCCTTTCCTTCCTCCTTTCTCTCTCTCTCTCTCTACGTACATCACGACACATCGACCTATGGCTAGCCCATCTACAGTTTACAAGAACAAGCACGTATGCGAGTCGTGGCTTGAGACATCGTTTTGCTTTATTGAACAAGTTTCGGGCGGCCGCGCTATGCAGCGATGTGACGAGTCACGGCGCCGAAGAGGAGGCCAACAAAAGAAAGCCCGTTTAGATACCGGACTGCGGCTAGAGGAGTATTCTTCTCACGGTAAGTGAAGCTTCACGGAAACAAAGTTCTGTGGTAGCCGCCGCGCGGTGTGGAACAGTACGCGCGTATATATAAGATGTCTGCGCACAGATAAGATGTCTGCAGTAAGCAGGGTTCGCCCCTTTATTAGTCAAAGCAGCTGCTTCTTTCTCATCCTTCCGCATGGCTGTTTTGCGTGCCACAAATGCATCGTCCACTGTCAAAAGCAGGAACACTGCATAACTGTCACTGATCTGCAGACTGCAGACTGCAAGGCGTTTACCGTACATTCTAAAGCACAGCGGCTTCAGTCTATGATGGCACGTTAGCATGAATCCACGGAGACGGCAATAATACTCCCAGATCATCCTTCGTCCTTGACGTGGTACGTGGTGTACGGCGTTGCATGCGCGCTCGTTTCACGCTTTTTAATTCTTTCGATCCCACCTGGTCACAACAACAGCTGGGAAAGCACGGTATAGCTAACACGACGGCAAAAAACACGGACTAACGCAAACCTGCACATACGATGCCTTTACCACGGTACGAGATCTAAGCAGCAGCACGTATAGTACTTATACTATCGGCCAAAGAAGTAAACAGACCACGGCTTCGGCGGCGGAGCGGTCGCGGGACCACACCGCGGCGCTGCTATCTCGCTCCGCGTAAAGCCCCTATATATAGGGGCTTTAGCTCCGCGGTACAGCGGAGCATCTGTGGCATGCCGTGAACAAATAGTGGGAATTAAGCTCTGCGTGGACGTCCGGAGATAGTGGCGGCGCTCTATGACTCGATGCCACGGCGAGTCGGCCAAGTCATCGCAGTCATCGCGGCAACTTTTCGTCGCACTGAGGACCCTTTCAAGCAATCGAATGCCATTTGTATCTGCTTCCGTGAATAAATTTTCATGACTGACTAGTTCTTCCGATTTGTCTTCCGAATCCTCTCTTCATGACGGTACTTTTGTAAAGAAAGTTTCATAACGGACTACGTATTGTAGTAGCCAATTGAATCAGTTTTCAGAGGTGTCGCTGATATAAATATTAAGCCCACTGCGGGAGACAATGCCGGAAAAGCAATCTCGACAGAGAAACCGCGCCCGCAGCAAAGCTGGGCGCCTCTAACTTTACGCGCCGGCGTGAAAGAGCGCGCGTCACCGTAGCCGCCGTTGCGGCGCCTTGCGCGATGTTGCCTAACATCGAGCAGCGATGGACACAGGCGACAGGCATTAGTATGAAAGGTAAGGCGAATATAAGCAAAACAAAATCAGAACGGGTCTTCGTTCCTTCACAGTGCCGCGGTTTGATGCCCTGCGGCCGTCCGCTACTGCGCCACAGCGCGATGTGCTGGACTAGCGGCGATGCACGGTCCCCTTCGTCGCGACCGTCAGCAGCGGAGCAACCGAACATTGCGTGAGCTAAAGCATAGTGCTAAAAAAAAAGATAAAAAAGAAAGAAAGAGAGCCACCTATGATGCTGTGAGCTATCTCTCTCTCTCTCTTTTTATTCTTTCTTTTTTTTTCTTAGCGCTTTTCGGACAGTCACTCGTCATGAAAATCTGGAGCGTGTTAAAGAAAAAAAAAAGCTACACTATTAGGTCTGAGGATAACTATGACAAAACCATAATCACCCGTCTCTTATTGTTGTTCTTTCTGTCCACTGTGCCACTCTGTCTTTAACCGTCTTTAAGGAAAGTCGGATAAGAAACACCTTTCAGAATCCTGGCTTAAGTATAATATGTCAGAGAGAGTGCCAGCCATTACTGGCAACTGTTCGCCATAAGTGCGGATTTGTCGTCTGTACTTCGAAATACGCCTCAAAAGTTTCATCGTGTAATCAATCCTCGTATTCACTCTGATGCCATTCTCTAAAATGGCAGCAATAAAGCATTTCTGCGTTCCAAATGCTCAGAACGTATCAATATGGCTTTCATATCTGTTTTCCCATACGGACATCATCTGGTATCCTGATGTGAGCTTTTTCACTTACGCGCCTACAGCAGAGGGGATCTTTTGTTAAAATGAGATTTCTTCATTATTACATAAATTAAAATTTCCACCGCTTCTCACTATATTACAAATAATAACAAAGTATATTTAGGAAAATGTCGCCCAGCCTGAGTTCTGTCGTATCCCGCTTTTTTTTTCTTGCAGTCATTCTGCATTAATACCGTTCCTCATAACTGGCATGTGGCTAATTCTCCCTTATAGGGCTAAAGATTTTAACTATAGCCGCAAGTATATTTAGGTAGTACCATCTGCAAGCTCTTGGATCGCATAATACACTATCAAGTAATAAATTACCTTGAAGATCATGGCATCATCCTCAAGTATCAGCTGTGCGAAAGACAGCACGTTGCCAGTTCATTCATGGTATTGTTTCTTCGTATACGTATACTATAGGCGCGGGCTAAAAGCTTATTGTAATTTTTATTCACTTCTCCAACGCTTTCACACGCACCTGTCCCCACAGAGTACTACTAAAATTAGCAAGGCTTAATTATTCTTCACCATGATGTGCTTGCACGGCTAAAGGAATTCCAGTCTTTTCAAAACGGTTACCATATGTTTAATTATAATTCTCTCAGCCATGTAGCGTCTCACAAGGCAGTCTAATCGGTCTCTTGTTACTTTCATCTGTAGAAACGACTCACCTCTTCTTTCCGCTTAAGATTATTCAATGACGGTTGTGTCGTTTATCATGTTTCTATGACATTGATCGCCTGGCGTTACAAAACGATGTGAACGCATAAAATGATTGGTGAACCTTCTGGCTAATGCCCTTTTAACTTTCTGAACCAAGGCTATGTGTTTCACTAATCGTACTTCATGGTTACAAACTACTTACAAAGTAGAAAACCAATCGGACGAACGTACTTGTACATACAAGTATATTGGCCTGCATTTGTACACACTCGCGCTTGCCTCTGCTAACCACTCTTTCGGACTACGCAAGCAAGACCCCTAGCACTGTCCTACCGACATACGTAAACTTGGTTTCATCACATTAATATTTCAACATACGTAGAATAAGCGTGTGCCGTTTGGTATCTGGATCACAGTTATATTATTGAAGGTATTGAATCCATGCAAAACCATGCTGTACAGTGTACACTTTATTTAATCTGACTATACCAACGTTACATTGTGGTACTGCTTTGAAAACAGGGGAACTATCATATGGCCGACAATTTACTCGACTTTAGGTCCTTCACACGTTGTATGACCGTCCGTTCCTCGATGACTTTTTCCAGAAACGCCGCGTTTACACGTCGTGACCCCCCTTATAAAATTAGACTGATTAGGTGCCGCACATCCGAGGGGGCAAATTAATTTATACCACCCACGATGAATGAATGCAATAGCGTGCTATCACGCATTGCCACTCATCCTTAGGTCAATGTAATACTAAAAGCAATACTGTGAACCCATTTCTAATAGTAGTGTCCTTTCTTTTTCTTGATTTGTTTGACGTTTTGCCGTCGCATGTAACGTACTTGTACTATATATGTTAAATTCAGTTTCTTTTAACTTAGACCTCCTGCATTTATTATTTTGTGAAAGGTGTTTGCTTTCCTTCTGAGAATGCATGCTGCAATAGATATTCATTAGCACACTTTGACTATATTTTTCAGTGCCTAAAGTAGATATTCAAGCTGAACTTCACTCTTTCGTGATTTACATTACCGCTGACAATCCCTATAATATTTTAACAGCGAAGCTATTAAAATATTATCGGGATTCGTACAGGGAAATATTACAACAAAACCTCACGGCGACGCCGACGGCAGAAATCCGCTTTGAGTGCCCATATAATTGCTATCACTATAAAACAAACTTTCTTGCCGAGGCGAGATTCGAGCCCGCGTACCCCCGGTTCCAAAGCGAGCGTCGTAACCACTAGGCTATACAGCCACGCTTGCAGAAGATGCATTTATGCGAATCATATGATTGCGTTCGAGTATTGTCGTCTTCATCCACAGCTGGTGCATTCGTACGCTCGTGCTCTGCGAGGTGAAGAGGTTTTGCGCGCTATGAGAGCGAGAGAGAGAGAGAGAGAGAGAGACGCATTCACGATCGGGTCTCCTGCAACGCGGTGTCGGTGCTGCAAGCTGCGCTATGAAACTCGCAGTGACGGCCATAAGTCCGAGACGCGCGAAAAGAAATGATCATCATCATGAGTGTTAAGATGAAAAGTTCGCGTGCACTTGCGGAAAATGGTGGGCTACGATCCCCCAGCTTCGCTGTTTCAAGCGTTGCGCGGCCGAGTGCAAGGTTAAGTGTTTTTAGACTAGATGTTCCTTTTCTAGTCCATTGAACACTTAGTTATTAGAATCGTTTCATCTGAATAATTGCTCCACTGCCCCTCGTCCTATGTATACACTCACCTGAGGGTGTTTAATACAAGTGAATTATTTACTAAAAGGTGGTGTCTTTAGCATTCCCTAGGCCATGAAATTGCATTTGGAAACGATGCTAGCTGCACACGTGGACATGAATGCGAAAACGGACGTGTGGCGTTTTCTTAACTCGCGCAGCTTTTTCTCTAACCATGCAGGGCCGGTATTTTGTAGCGATGGGTTATGCTTTATTCTATAATAGTCTTATCATCCACCGCTCACGGCCGGCTGATCCCGTTGATAACGTGAGTGGACCGCCGCTCTGACCACTGACCAAGCGCGAAAAGCGCGAAAAGGCATTAGCATCGGAAAGGCATCGCTAGAAAATACCGGCCCAGGGGACCAAAGCATCTCCACAAAGGGGAGCTTGCAGTGAACTCAACTACAAGCTGTGGGGAATGATAAAGAATTTGCATATGAATTTGCACCATGCATGAAGCTAATTGAGTATACCTGCCCAGGGAAGTCACATGCGATATTTCCTCTGCTGTGTTGCTGTGAAGCGTTGGAAGCTCCCTCCGTGTACCGTGCACTGTGTGCACGTTAAAAACAAGAAAAAGAACACACGCGCACGCGCACGCGCACGCGCACGCGCGCACACACGCGCACACCACACACACACACACACGCACACGCACACGCACACGCACACGCACACGCACACACACACACACACGCACACACACACACGCACACGCACACGCACACGCACACGCACACACACACACACACACACACACACACACACACACACACACACACACACACACACACACACACACACACTCAATATCAATCCGGAGGAGACCCCCTGATTGATATGGCGTACCTCATAATCATTTAGCTGTCAAAAGCTGTCAAAAGACAGCTTTTTGCCCAAGTATCCCTACCAGAAGTGTGTATTTTTTCTGGAAAATAAAACTGAAATGAAAGAATCAAATGAAATATCGGGGTTTTGACTCGTAAAACTCAAGAATTTACTTTTTATGTTGTTTGGGGTTGGAATTGAGATCCTGAGTGACTGATAATATTTCGTGAGACGAAGCTAACACAGATCACAAGTCCCCGAGTTTACAAGCACGCCTATCTGCAACCAGCGCTGAAATTTCGCATGTGACCAACAGCGCCGTAACACACAGCCTAGCGAGTGGAGGAAATAATTTTGAAGCAGCACATACTGCGATTTCGCGTCAGCAAACTGACTGCTTGTTTTGAGGCACATTCATGCAGCTTCTGACCTGACTGGGCACCGGGGGGCTAGAACGTAGGAGCGCATGCTCTCCTCGCAATGCGCAGAGCTTGGCTGGACGCATCGCGGGCTAAAGCAAATGTTGGTGTTTGCGTCAGTTGTCGCTCGAAATGTCGTAGCATTTTCGTAGCCTCCCTATACCGGAAAGTGTCAGCATGTTTAGTTGCAGACTCAAACTGCCGTAGCGCTTCCTGGTTAGCGCTGGTTCCCCATAAATTTCAGAGACGCTAGCGTAGTTGGGAAACAAAGCAAAAAAAAAAAAAGAAGAAAGAAAAACATCTGACAGTTGCAGCGGCGTCAAGCTGTGTCGTAGCTTCCGATCACAACGGGATGACGAAATGTGTTCTGCAACATGGCCGGCACTGACATTCGTCGCGACCGGAAGACGCCGAAGGTCGGCATGCGTACGACGCGACGCGCTGTCGAAATCGTGTAGTCTGGCATGTGCATCTCCACTGTTCCTACCCTTTCCTAGCCTACGACAAGGACAAAAAGGTGGAAAGGGGCGCATTGTTTCACTCCTCCCCACTGCTCTGGGCTGGTATTGAAGCCCCGACGAGGGCTGTAAGAGTACAGGAGTGACGCGGCTACAGCAGATTTGTATCAGATTTCTGTTGCGCAGCAGAAGGTGTACAGCGTAGGCATGATCCTCAAAGATGTAAGTTTCCTCTTCGTCCTACAGCAACTTCATTTGCGCCGGTGCTTTAAAGAAAGTTGCCATTAACCTGCATATGTAAGCCTCAGCTATTTCTTGCTCGGCTTTCTCTGAATTTCTGCGTATATGCGTCGATGGCCAGTATGTTAAGAAGATTGTGCTCACGTGGGCTGTTTATTGACTTATTAGAATGACTTATTAGAAGAAAACAGTGGGAGAAAAAGGCGTAGAGGACACTATTAAGACAAAACGATGAGCTGAACTAACAACCATTGCGTTCGTTGCTTGTCCGCTTCTAATATATATATATATATATATATATATATATATTGTGAGACGACGCCCGGGACGAAGGCAGAGCTCTTGTATTGTCACACAACGCGAGACAGCCCACGAACACCAACCCGACAAAATGATGATGATTATGAGGATGCATGGGTATATACACATGAAGACGATGAGGAACTGCACAGTTAGCGCTCACAATATATATATATATATAGTATACATAGCAAAGCGTACGTGCAACTATATAGAAAAGGAAAGTACATAAAATGTCTAAAATAAAGTGACCACCGACGATTCCAAAATGAAAGATACGAAAACTCGTTTCCGATCAAGTTTAGTGATGGCACACCCTTACACACTTGTCATCTACTCCGCAAAATCATCAATTCTTCTTATATGTTTCGTTCTCCTTATTCCCTGTAGCTTCCTAAAATGCGGCAATGCCCAAAGTTCGGTATGCAGCTGCATTCTTTACAACGACAAATGGGTGTATATATTCGCTTTAATGAATATGCGCGCTCATGCACCTGTTCAATAATACATCTACCCGTCTCCCCTAAATAACAGCGCCCGCCTGGCAACAGGACGCCCCTTACCCGACCACATCCTTGCGTTCCACGTATTTGTCGGTGCACTCCTTTTCAAATTTTAGATTTTTCTACCTGTCACTGTTTACGTTTGTGGATAGATCCCCCAATTAGCTATGAACATTGAACACGAGCTGCGCTAGCGCTTCTAGTAGTCGACTGGCAGTCTAGATTAGCAAGAGACGTTTAGAGTATTGGTGGAAACAAAGCAGGAAAGAGATTGATACTACCGTATCCGTTACAGGCATATGTAGCGGTACAAGGTAGATAGAGAAGTCTTATGGAAGAGAAAAAAAAAGATTAAGGAGATGTACACAAAAAATGCTAGGATGAAAAGCATGTATAGCATACCTGATTAACTTAAGCAGGTTAGGCGACTATTTGTCACCGCCCCGTTACAAAAGGGGATGCCAATAAATCATCATCATCATCATCATCACCATCATCATCATCATCATCATCATCATCATCAATCCGCCGTACACCTCTCGGGAACCCGGTATTCTTCAAATGCTAATACGGTTATGGACCAGCTGAAAGTCTCTAATAGAGAATTTAGCTACAAAGTCGGTTCCGGAGAATTGCTATCGTTGTGTCCGCGGCTATTACGACCAAACCGAAGACTGCAACTCGTACTTCTTGTACCATAATATCGGGAAGCTCATGTGCGTATCTGGTGTAACCTCGGTTACAAGGCACGCGGTTATCACGAGACCGCGTGCTGGAAGAGTATCGTAAACCAAACGATCCCGCTTCCCTTTACGATTGTGGAGCAATACGTACACATTTTTTATCCAAATGGTAAATCAGTAGCCGCGGGAAACATTGGTCTACATGCATGCCTCCTTTTAGTTTACCTTTTTACCTTTTAGTTTTAGTTATCGATAGTTTACCTTTTAGTATATCGCCAAAGCAAAAATACGTAGACAAATAATGCAGCATGCCACTCACATGCATGTTATGTGTAACATTTAATTTTCCCCAAAACATTATGAAACGTTTATTGTTCTCCCATGTAATGTTTACTGCATATGTCATCGTGCATAAATGTGTGGCATACCCTTGGCAGGGTTGACAGGTACAACTCGTGCACATGGTAGCGGACAGCGCGAGTAATAAGATTGACTACTTTGTGTACAAACATAAAACAATGGCGCACGCACACTGCACTTTGAGCATAAGCAGTCCCAATGAGAGCCGATAGTATCCCTAACTTCACCGTGCGCAACGTAAACTGCGCTAATTCAGGAATGCTGGCTTAGAGAGGTCATGTGTATCAGTTAAATTAAATTCCGGGATCTTGCGTGCCAAACCGCGATCTGTTTATAAGGCACGCCGTATAGTGGGGGACTCCGGATTAACTTTGATCACTTCGGTTTCTTTAACGTGCACTTAAACCTAAATACACGAGCAATTTTGCGATTCGCCGCCCTCGAAATGCGGCCGCTGCGGCCGGGATCGAAAGCGCGACTTCATCTGAGTAGTGAAACGCTTAGCCACCGATCTGCCCCGGCGGGTATATATCTTTGAGTATCCGTTTAGCATCGCTTTAAAATTCTGAGAAAAAAAAAAAAAAAAAAAAAAACGCGCAGCTATGTACTCGCCAAGTAATTTAACTTGAACTCAATACTGTCGGGTTTTATACCACAAATTTTTTTTCTTTCTTAATTTGTATGATTTT
Source organism: Dermacentor silvarum (assembly GCF_013339745.2). Lineage (NCBI taxonomy): Eukaryota > Metazoa > Arthropoda > Arachnida > Ixodida > Ixodidae > Dermacentor > Dermacentor silvarum. The sequence goes on along the minus strand of NC_051154.1, from coordinate 108,296,967 downwards.
GCTTCTATCTGCAGAAAACTGTCAATCATAAGCGGCTCAAAACGGCCCTTGGCATCCTAATGTTTCTTGGTAAGTATGTTGAAAAGTCGAAACGCATCATTTAAGAAATTCGAATGTTTAATTTACACAGGTCATGGGCCAGAGATTACGCTCCCTTGGTTGACTCACTGAAATGCTAAAACTGAGGGACATCAGTTCTACGCAATGCATATAGCTGCATATGCATAAGCAATGCATATTTGTAGCTGCTAGAACGTTAGCGTGGAAAAAGACTGACTGATTTCTTTAGTATTACTTGGATTTGACATGCCAAAGCAGCGCATTGACTGTGGGAGACGCCATCGGGGTGGGCTTCGGAATAATTTCGACCGCCTGGGGGTCCATGCACCTATACTATATCTAAGTGAACCTGCGTTTTTTTTTTTTTTTTTTTTTTTGCATTCCGCCCCTATCAGAATGCGGCAGGGAATCAAAGCCACAAGAAACGAGACAAACAAGATATCGCATTACTACCGCTGAAACCGATGCAGATGTCACATTTAGATAAATATTTTTATAAGATCCTAAACAGCAAATGCATTGAGCGAGGAAGTTCAGACTTCGGACTACAAACGAAAAAAAAAAAAAAAGGCGGCAGCGTTTTCGGTAGGATCATCGTCCGTCCGAATTAGCGACTAATTAAGATAGGTTTTTGAAAATGCGTGTGTCAGTCTTTGATATTTTTATTTATTTATTTATTTATTTATTTATTTATTTATTTATTTATTTATTTATTTATTTATTTATTTATTTATTTCCCAATCTAAGCGCTTGGAAGCGAACGCGTGCGCCCTCACTTTAACAATTAATGAAAACCTCCCCATCCAGTGTTGATCCTCAGCGCTTCACCGTTTACTTGAGTGCGCAACAATCAGTCGTCACAAACTTTAATACGTAGCGATAGCCTTTAATTCACTGGCTGCAAATTACATCGTAGAACAAATTTTGCAGCTGCAGCTCCAGAAATTGTGAAAGTTTGCCCGCCAGCCCGTTTCCCCCACATTGCGTCTTTCTTACCAGAGTCAAGTTTTCTAATAAACTGCGAGTCACATTTCGTAACACGGAAACACGAAATGGCACTTAAGTCGAATTCTATACTGTCAGACATGAACTTCCAAAACGACGTCAGACCGTTGGAAGAGTTCACTGCATACATCCGTCGCAGCCACTCACTGAAAAAAATGCTGACATAGGACAACCAATATCTGTGGCAGGAAAAACAACCGACATGATCACTTCATCCGGCAATTACGTTGTAATGCCACGCGTCCTAATTTCTGAAGCACTACATTCCGCAGAGCTTGCGGACACTTCTCGCGTAGCGTTAACAAAGAACTTGAAGTCTGAGAGCTAGGCTGATATTACTGGCCACGAAGAGCGAAAGCTGAACAAAATCCATCGTGGACCGCCGTAGTGACTTGCGTTAAATGAGAACAATGTACGTTTGAATTAACGGGATGCGCACAATGAGGCTCAACAAGAAAGGCGTCGAAATATGAAGAGATAGAATTGGGGTGCATCAATAACTCCCTCAAGGGGAAGTGCGTGTTGCCTAACCTCCCCAGCCCCCTATTTTGGGTTTTGTTCCTTTGCTTCATTTCCTTTTTTTATTTTTTTATATTTTACTGCTAGGCTTAAAGACCGAACTTGGGGAGATGAAAAAAGAAATCATTTTGTTCTTTCAAAATTTGCAGTGCCATTCGCGCTTTTGTAATCCACACACCAATAGTTTTATTTGGTGTTTTACAACAAACCAGTGGGCCTGAACTCCCAAAACTGTTCTAACGCAATAATCTTTGGTGAGAATGGCGGCGTCTGACAGTGATGACGAAAGGAACGATAGAAGATGCAGCGGTCAAAAGAAAATAGAAAATCTTGTGAATCTCGCCTGCTTCCCAGTGCACAATTCCCCAAGTGGCAATCTTTCTCAATAAACATCGCAGAATGACTTAGTTGACCCCTTACTTACTGGAAAGCGTAAATGAGAAAGTGGTATTTTCACAATGAAACTGCATTGGTAAAAAAAAAAAGTCTCGATTGTGACCGCTACTTTCACAGGCCTCCTCTGGTATAAATGTTTGTTTTGCTCATAAATACAGACAAAAAGTACTGTGAGCCTCAATAAATAATAGCACATACACATATCGAAAAGTGTGTATGCGGGCGTTAATTCTGAAGCAATGATTGTAATCATGCAGAAGACCAGCGCGTTCATGAGGTCATCTCAATGGAAACGCACATGAACATGGCGCAGTGAAGTAAAAGACAACATAAAAAATGCGTCCGTTTCGTACGTTGTAAGAAAACGAAATTGACTGAAGCTGCATGATATATCGCGGGTTTGTCCACCTATCCTCTGAGTTGCAAGTTGCAATGGTGGCAGAAGCTCGTCCGCCAAAATGTAGGCGCTCAATCATGGCAACATCTACTGCTGGGTTGAGTCACTGTGATTCAGTAGATTAATTTTTTACCCTACTATAGTTGAGATTTTACTTTGATCTTTTCGCGACATGAAAGTACAGCGACATAGGAAAATTTCGCAGAAAAAGAAACATAAATAATAGTTTATTTTAGCCATTCGTGTCTCGCCTGCCTTTCAGAAACAACTTATGCCATATATACGAAATACGGTAAGCTGCACTTTCGTAAGCCTAGAATGGGTGCTAGCTCTCCACGCACACGATTCTGCAGCGCCCCTGACGACCACACTGACGGACAATCTATTGTGGTTTGCAGCAATTATTGGTGGAACTGGATCAGCTGGAGCACTTCGTCAGTACTTCAACATAGTAAGTAAAGCTTGTGTGCATAGTCTTTCCTTGTGTGCTCGCGCGTCCCCGCAGTCAGTCTTTCCTTCTTTCAGAATAGCTTCTCCCAATTAAAGTTTCCATCCCCGAGCGGTAGGGCAGCAAATGGGATGCCCTTCTCAACCTTTCTGCCTCCATCCTTTCATTCGGTGTTCAATATGTGATTGTCATCGAAGCGTCACGAAGAATAAACGAAAAAAGAAATCACAACAGCCAAAGTGAACCTTCTTCGAGCCATGTACAGTTGAGTTGCTTTTTTAAATTTTATTATCACGCACAGGTGATAGCAGATTCCATCTTTGTTCTAGCTGTTCTCCTGCCTACTTTGACAGCCAATTTTATTTAAAACAGTGCTATGTATGCCTGAAAGAGTCACAACAAGCGTGGATGGCCAGAAAAAAACACCTCAGGAAAAATGGACGACGCTTAAGCTTCGCCTTTAAGAGTGGAACACGACAGCGTTATCGGGCCCCGTTCGGATTACATTTTTCTTCATGAGTAGACTTCACTGCAACACAGAACGTGGGAAAGCCAGCTTACAATTAAAGACCAATGCTTACACCGATCCCCTTAAAGTCGGCTTGACTTTTAAACAGAAATGCATTGCTGAAAAGACGTTTTTCCAGGGGCAATATAAGTCGTCCTATATTAAAACATGAAGGCCCTAGGACCCTTTTTTATTATTTTATGAATTGTTTGATATTGCCCCGACGCGCGCGCGTGTCTAAAACGCATTAGGCAGGCTAAGTTCCAATTTGACCTGCCGAGGATGCGAGTGCCATCTGGATATGATTTTCGCAAGCACCCTACCCGAGTGCGCCGATGTTGGTATGGTAGAAATGCTGGAAAAGGGGTTTGTGTTTGAGTTTCCTCGCAACAGAATTCTGTTTTCTCGTACATTGAAATTACAACCCGACGCCACCATGTCTGTAGGTTGTGGTGAACTCGTACTTTACCATTTCTCTGACGGATTTCACTGTGAGAAATTCAATTTTTGTTCACTAAATCCTTGCACTACGTGGAGGGCCTGTGAGGTCGGGGTGGTTGGGGATGATTTGCTCCGCCACGGACACCGACGCCGGATTTTCTGCTACACGGGACCCTTAACGCTATCGCGTTAAATACGTCGTTACATTGAACATTGTCCATAAATTATATCAGCCGATGTTGCTGCCGTGACAGTTTGCTGGTGTATGTTGCGCGCATAATATAGTATAGTGGCAGATAGTGTATTTCTTGTCCTTATAGTTGAATTATTCGAAGATACGGACATTACTAGCAGGAGAAATCGAAACACATATTTAAATAATCACCAAAAATGACTAATTAACTTCTTAATTACTTTATCATACATATTACCATTTATGCATTGTAGCCGGTGAGTTTGGAAGAGACGTATTCACTTGTAATTAATTTCCAGGAGGACACCATGTTTCGAGATATTATAGCTCAAAGTGTGGGATGAAAAACATGGGCGTTAAAGTTACTTCTGTGCTTCAATGCATAAGAGAGTGTTTTGTTAATAAAGCAAGCGGAGTTTGAGGGCGCATGTCTCCAAACTGGTGTCATTCTATCTTGAAAGCGATCTGCGATGGGGACAGAGTGCACCGAGTGCTGATAGCTTCGTGTGCGCTGTGTTCTCGCCGCTTAGTTGGCGTTGATACGAGAGGCAGCACGAAGGTCAATTCACTCGCTGCTGCTCCTTCGCTTCCTGACTCCGGCGTTTTGACGGCGAGTGTGCGCGGTCATCGAGTGAGATGTGTTCATGTTTGCTTGTGCGCGCGTGACACCATGCTTTTTTATTTAGTTAGTAAGCGAAGTGTACAAGTTCATACAGAAGATAAAACTACTATCCTTACTTCCTATAGCTGTCTACTAATTTGAAATCGCAAACGATGCTTTGGCTTTCGGGCGAAACTGCGACTTTTTTACTTTCAGCCACAGCGCAAGCATCCGCTATTCCTCAGACTCTCTTCGACTCAGCCTCAGTGATAGTTCCGGTTTCACATGTTTTATAATGCTCCGGAAAAATCATCAGCAAGAAAAGGTTTAGGCAAGGAGACACAATCTCGCCGATACTATTGACTGCATGCTTAGAATAAGTACTCAAACTATTAGACTAGGAATAATCATGAGTGAGAATCAGCGGCGAATTAATATTTCAACAACTTTGAGATTGCAGACGACATTGTCCTGTTCACCAACGCTGAACAGAACAATGTCAGAACAACAAAAGGAGGCTGTCGAAAAGTGGTGGGCAGTAATTTCCCGTGCGCTATAGCCTCAACTAAAGATGCATGATGTGCGATCATGCTATTAGTTCACCTCTCTTCTCTCTTTTGTTGTCGTTTAATCTAAGCTTTGCTTCCTTTTCGCTCTCATATGATGCCGTAACTTAAATAATATTCAAATAATTACCGGCACAGTTCAAAAACACATTGACGAGGACTAGAGACCAACACGAGCGCTCAAAGTTCGCTTTTCTGCTACTTTTTGATATTTGACATTTACTTTATTTCACCATTATGGCACATCAGTACAGAACAAAAATGTCCATAAATGGTTTCGCGCTGCGATACCCTCTAATGTGTTAAAACTCGCAGAACTGAAGAACCTCCTTCCCGATTGCCGAGTTCACCGCTTGTGTCAGCAACAGTATTTTTACTTATAAATGCCGCGTTTAGAACACTTGCCAGAAAAAAAAAAACTTCTATTACCACACTGGTATGATTACTGACATTACAAGATCTCTCATCACAATTTTTTCTGTCGGGGAATGACTCGACTACTATATGGTTCCGTAGTCGTAGTGGCGATAAACCGTCCCCACTACTGCAGTTAGTGTTACCGCCATGTACTCTAACCAATGATACGATAATCTATCGCTCTGTTTCTCGCTCTGTTGTCCCTGCGAAGCATGCGTGAGTACGAACTGCCTTATATATTGTTTCCGGCTCAGGTCTTTCCGTTAATCCTCTAGTCGCTTATCTGTGTGCACAAGTTGAAGTTGTACTTTTTTTTTTTCATTTTTAATAGACGCTTGATCATTTTGTTATTGATTTTTTCCGTTTTGCTTTGTTGGAGCGCAGCTTCCGCCAGTAAAAGGAGTGGATCCGGCCAAGTCTCCAAGACTCTCGATGGTTGTGATGCAGCCGCGCTATTTCTACTGTGTGCTCTACCCGTGGTCGCGGGTGATCAACCCAGTGTACTGCATGCGGCAGTACAAAAGATACGAGGAATACGTCCGGCTTCGAAGCTCGTCCACAGCCGCACCGGACCAATTAGGGTACGATCCTGGGCTCATTGATCCTAGGGCGGCGTCCCTGTCTAACGGACGTACCGGTGGTCTGTGAAACATGGCAAAGTGCGAACAAGGCTTCGTATAACTTTGATTTAAAGGGACACTAAAGATGAAAATATAAGTAGAGCTGTACTTATTGGAAAATTACCCTTCTGGAAATACCCCAACAGAAACCATTACCTTGAGAGGAAACATTGCCAGCCAGAAAAGACGCAAGGAATCTAAATACGGGTGGCGACAACGCCTTGGAGTTACCGTACGAGGTCGCTGTGACGTCTTGAATTTTGACGAAGTCTGATCGGGCATAGTTAATATTCTGGACTACAAGACGGGCTGCATTATGTTCTAAAGGAGCCACACATTGAACTTCCTTCCTTAAAGTCCGTGATATCACACTGACGTATACCTGTGCTGAAGTTTCGCTGTGAAATTCAGAAAATAGAAGTTCAACCTTAACTTTTCTCTTGTCATAATCAACCTTCCACCACGGAATTAACCAGCATAGAGTTTTGAAGGATTACTTGATCCCTTTAACCTTGCGATGCCCGACGTATCATTAATGCTACGCTGTGTTTGATGCCTCCAAAATTCTAATTTAATTACGAGAAACTTAACTCATAGCCTAATATAGCGTTTCTGATACGCTGGAGCGAAGTTTTCAGTTGTGGATAGCTCAGAAAACCAATTGCTGATTACAGTAGTGCCTCATAGAACTTAATTCGTTCCGTGGGCGGGTTTGCTCGGCGCGACGTTCGTTCTGTGGGACATGTTTCCCAATATTTTTTTTATGAATGTTCCTGGACCTTTGTTATTCCTGCAAAAATGCAAAGAATATTACAGTGAGTGAGTGAGTACGAACTTTATTTAGGTCCTGAGGAGAAAGAATTAAAGCGGGGCCGGAGGCCCCGCCAATCTATCCGGTGGCTCCACCCAGGTTGGGGCCGGTAGACATAGTCCTTCGACGACGGCCCGGGCCCTCTGGACAGCCTTGAGCTGAGCGATGAGCTCTGTACTTCTAAGCGCTGAGTCCCAGGAGGACTGGTCAGGAAAGTCCGTGCCCGCGTTGGCAGGGCACAGCCAGAGCATGTGTTCGAAGTTGTTGTATTCGTGGCCGCAGTGTGGGCATGCAGTAGGAAAGTCAGGATTGATCCTGCTTTGTGTTGTTGGTGTGATGTATGTCCTAGTCTGCAACTGTCTGTAAGTGACGGCCTGTGCTTTTTTGAGGTTTTGGTGAGGAGGAGGAAAAATTCTTCGTGCTAACCTATGATTTGAAGTGATTTCGTGGTATGATACAAGCGGGTCTTTGTTGTCTAAATCCCTCCAGGCTGGGATGAAGCGAGGGGGCGGACCGCAGACGCGGAATGTGAGTTCTCGCGCCAGTAGGTGTGCCCGCTCATTCGGATTACAGTCAGGAGGTCCGGAAATGTTGCCCATGTGTGCCGGGAACCATGTGATGTGTGGGGACGTGAGGTTATCTCCTCCCGTTTCTTGGAAGATTTTGTTGACCACCGTAGCTGCTTTCCTAGAGACGAGGGCCGCCGAGAAGGTTCTGATGGCTGTTCTTGAGTCCGAGTAAATGACGGAGGCTTTTTTGCAGCTTCGAAGGGCCACCGCGATGGCCATTTCTTCTGCTTCGTGAGTGAAGTTGGTAACCACCGTGGCTGCGTTGACGAGTGATCCATGGGCGTCCACCACAGAGACCGCGTATGCGCCTTGATTCCAATATCTGGCCGCGTCAACGAAGAGGACTTGCGTTTTGTTACGATTAATGTTGCCAAGGATTGCCTTCGCTCTCGCTTTTCTCCGCCCTTCGTTGTGGGTCGGGTGTATGTTTCTTGGGATTGCATCAACGGTTATTGACCTCTTGGCATTTATGCATAGTTGCGACTTCTCTGGTGGCATGAAGAGGGGCTGTACGTCTGCTTCTAGTAATATCTCGATGCCCGCCTGTGTGAGTGAGAGCCGACTAATTTGGGCGTTTCGCTGTGCTTCAAAGAGTTCTGTTGCCGTGTTGTGTAGCCCCAATTGAAGGAGTCGTTCCGTGCTAGTGTTTCTAGGGAGGCTTAGGACCTTTTTCAATCCTGTTCTGATTAGTGTGTCGATTTTGTTCAACTCCGTCTTCTTCCAGTTGAGGAAGGGAGCGGCGTAAGTTACGTGGCTGATGAGGAAAGCGTGAAATGCTTTCATGAGGTTGTCCTCTTTCAGTCCGTCCCTTTTTCTAGCGACCCGTGATATGACCCTGGTGAAATTGTGGGTGCTCTTTGTGATGCGTTTTAGTGGCTCCGCGTTGTCATTGCTGTAAGCCCCAATGACCATGCCCAGGACCTTAATTGTGTTACACCTGGGGATGTTTGCTCCGTCCCTGGTGTGTAGGTGAACGGGGAGGAAGCTAAGGGGCTGTCTCTGCCTGGGGCCTTGTTTGCACAGGAGGAGCTCTGATTTGCTGGGGGAGAGCTTCAGTCCCGTGTTTGTAAGGAAAGCTTCCGTGGTGTCCAGCGCTTGCTGTAGGTTCTGCTCCAGAGTGCCTAGTGGGCCGCTCGTGGACCAAATGGTGATGTCGTCCGCGTAAATCGCGTGCCCTACCCCCGGGACTTTGGAGAGTTTGTTTGCGAGATCGTGCATTGCGATGTTGAAAAGAAGCGGCGAAAGCACTGACCCTTGCGGGGTGCCGATGTTACCTAGCATGTGCTTTCTGCTTCTGATTTGTCCGACGTTTATGGTGGCCGTTCGGTTATCCAAAAACGATCTTAAAAAATTGTGGAAATTTACTCCGAGATCTAAAGTGGAGATTTCGTTTATTACAAGTAAAAAAAAACTGTCAGTGTATTTACCAGGAAAAGTAGAGGTTCGATACCATGAGAGAAGTCGTGGAAGATGGAGGCAAGGGGGCCATTTGAACTTGTGTTTACACACATCTGCACTTCTATAGAAACACTTCTCACTTCAACTTGAGCCAATCTCTCTCAGCGAGATGAGGCAGAACACGCCTGCTGTGAGGAAATTTCTACTGTCTCTGTCCTAACCTTTTTTGAAATGTCTAGGAAACAAGAACTGGACCATTCGTCAGTATATCACCTGTCTTCGGCCCATTTCTGAAGGCGAGATGAGTGCCATGCGAGAAGGAGGCTAGTTGAGGGAGAATGGTGGCCCAGAAACATGGAGGCCCAGTAAACGTGCAGTAAACTGCGCTGGTCTAGTTAGATCTGCGATTTCTGCGAGTTAAAAATCCCAAGCAAGCCCGGTTCACTCTGCGAAATGTTTGCTAAGCGAGGCGCCACTGTAATTACCATACTAATCAAGTTTTTACTCATAACATAACATTTCATTGCGTGTATTTTGTGTGTAGAATAGTATTATCTATAGCCAGAAATAAAGGTGAACAAGAAAAAATTTTCTTGATGCGGAACCGCGCTTGGACATCACAAGGATGAACTGATTTTGTGTTTCTCTCAGGTATCCCTCTAAAGTATAACTAGCAGCACGGCTAGAAATTGCACACGTGCTCGGAACTCAGTTTATAAGAAGTGTAACCTAAGTAATTTTAATATTGTAGATTGACTGGACGTTTAATTCAGGAGCCACGCCACATAAACGCAGAGCTTTGTGCGCATACCTTGTTATCTCCTAACTCTAAGCTTCGTAATTATTCCCTCACAGGCAGCTGACGCAACACAGAGGTAATTGGAAATTGCTAGGAGAGGCATTCGTCCTGCAGGGGGCGTAAGCTAGGTTGATGACGATGACCAACTATCCCCTTATTGCCGTGTTCATACATTGTAGTTTTATCAGAAGCCCAGCTCACAGTCGAAGGCTACGCGTTAGCTGGTCCTAAATACAGCTGCCGTTCAACTGCACCAAAGTTTTCGTTATTTTTCTCTGTATGCAAGGTTTTATTTTCTATTTTTGCGTGTACTAATTGTACAGATGTGCTTCTAATGTGCACTGCAACTGTTAGCGCTTGGGCTGTGCATAGCGTTATGGTGCCCGATTTTCATTTTAAATGGTTCACCCTTCACCCCGTGTGCCCTATGCATACTTTTCCACAGCATAAGGGGAGACGGGGCGCTGTTTGCATGAAAGGGCCCGAGAGCATAGCTTGGCTGTACGCAGTAAAACTCGTGGCCACCTTGATATTCATTGCAGGCGTTGTGCGTGCACACTGAATTTTGAAAACACAGTCTTCCTGTCCAGATCAAAGGACAAACTGCAAAGGGAAGTCATAGAGGCCTATTTTCTTGCTAAGAATACTGACAATTGCGTAAACATGCCTTCTGTGATTTCACATGCAAAGGAGCTGCATTTTTAGAAGGTTTTGTTTAATTCACACGCAGTGCTTTGTTGTACCATAGCATCATGCTTTTTCAGCTCACGCGAACGATTTGTCTACGTATCTGCTCATGCCAGTGACGCGATTCATTTGGTATACAAGCTTACTATGGGGGATGTGTCTCTGAAAGGGATAACATGCAAGCGCTTTAAGTCTTTATCAAAGTTGTGTGGCACGTGTTGACCTGATGTGTATTCATATAGGCTCGCTTTCATGTTCTGAAATATAGTTGGAAGTTTGCGCCCGCCCTTGTTTTTCGCGCTGCCCTGTTATGTGTTCAAGAATGCACCAACTTACCCAAACAAGAGCGTTATTGTTTTTTGCTCTTTTACTTGGCGTGTTTTATCTGTTCTGACGTTCTTTCTTCCTGTATATATTGTGGTCAACGCAATAAAGTCAGCACTGGGATCCTATCTTCCTTGCTTGTTCCGTTTTTACGCTATTCTGTCCATCATGATCGCTCACCAACTAGCTCACATTTGACTGCTTCTATGTGCATTGACTCGCGTTCTTTGTCGTTTTATATATTTTTCTTCATTATTATCCTCATAGCGTGCATTCCTGTTAACGCCATATGTGAAATGATAGACCCGGAAGCGTGCTGCTTCCAAACTTTACAATTGAACCCCAGTTAAACTCACCGACTACTTAACAAGATGTCGCCACCAGCGAAGCACCCCCTAGGAAGCAGAAACTCACAGCCACAGCGTCTAACGCGCAGAGCTTTATGCTAATAATACCTGCGGGGAATCTGGCGCTATAGTGCCTACGTCTGCCGCCTTAATGGCTGTTCATCCAGCAGGAAGATGGCAGGAAGTACACGGATTTCCCTAAACATAATCCTTCTTCCTTCGTGGATGCTTATATTAACGTTTTCGAAGCTCATTTTTATAGCGAAATCTTTGTATGGCAACAATTAGTCTCATTTAGTCTCTGATTTGTACCATAAGATTGTTTTCAGAAGATAAAAAACAAAAACAACCGCTTAGAGTATTACAGTTATAATTGATTATAGCGTGTGTTACAAAGCAGACTCTACCGGGAGAGACACGGGAAAGGCGAGCTGAGCGCAGCACCTTTACTTGGCCGTTGCCAAGCAACAACCACTACTGGCCGTGCACCAATGCTCCCTAGGCAGGCCCGGCCGCGTGCCACGGGTGTGTGCTCCGGAAAGGTCCATTTCTATGCTGATTTTGCACACCCCGCAGTATGAAGCTTTGTAAGTCGACGTTTACGTTGTCTACCCTGAGTGAAGAAAATGTGAACACGATAAGCGCGCTCGACTGTCTAGCTAGGCTCTCTATGTAATGCGTGACGTAGTACCCCACAGCGCAAGTGTATCTTTAGGCAGTTTTAGCAGAGCGCCGCTTACGCTCCGCTCCGCTCAGATTTCACGCTCTGAGATACTGCAGGGAATTGCGCAGATTTCGCATTTGATAAGCGTGTCTTGCCGAGACGCGAGCGACGCGCTATCAACTCGGCTGCAAAACGACGAAGAGGCCAAGTAGACACGCTATCACGCTCCGCTCAGTAGGCTTTGTAGCGGAGCGAGGGATGTGGTCCTCGTTCCGCTGCCGGTATGAGCGTTGTGCGCAAGCGCAATAGCGTTCCCGCTAAGCGATTGTATGGCATTTGCTAGCATATGCCGGTCTGAGCGGAGCGGACACCAAGCGCTCAGCTAAAACACTCTTTGTGTTGTCGCGATGGCACTGAAAGGATGCTGCAGTTAAGAAGCCTTCATAGGAAAGTACTCTGCGGTTTCTGGTTATGCATGTTTTGGTGTCACGATAAGGCGATAAGTGTGTTACATGCACATTATGCTAAAGCGCTCTGTGGGGAGTGCAAGCGAAAATAGGTTCGTGCCTTCCTGTATATCACTGAATTGTTTCAAGGCATGAGGTGCCACGAATAGAGTGCGCATGCTGCCTGAAGTCACACCAATGCAAGATAGTGACAATGAAGAGCCGCCTGTGTGTTGCCATGCATGGGCGAGGCCTTCTTCCGGCGACATCGAGAAGTAATCTCAAGAATACCGCCGAGATAACTCCCGAACTTTGCTGCCGAGGAGAGATGAATGGTAGCGAAAGCCTACACCACCATTCACATCCCGTTAATTGGGCATACGGATCAGAAACGGCTACACCTTTCGTCCTGAAGCGGGCAGGCGGATGCCGCCATGTCGGGCAATGACGTAGTTTTCTTGAAGCGGAAGTCTGCGGGAGACCTCGAAAAAAAAAAAAAAAAAACGTTTGTGCGGTGAAATCATGATGACCTCACGAATTGTGAAAGTCGGTGTAATCGACTGTGGTGAGCGGGCGAGGCGAAACGACGCATCTCGAAGATAAGTACGCAGCGCACTTCGGCGACGAACGTGCCCCGCAGCCGTCAGCCTAAGCAGCAGAGATACTCGGCACAGCGCCACCACCGACCACAAGACCCTCGCGCGACAGCAGGTGCGTATCGAAGAGCTAGTTGGCGTATGGTATACGAACGCGCCCCGCAACTCGGTTGCAGCTCAAAGTCCGAGTACGAAAATGGGTGGAAGAGCCAAAGAAAGCTATATTCGTTGTAAAAGGAAGAAAAGTTCGAGCAAATGAATTAAATTTAGTAAGTTACGTTTATTATATATAAATTCATTAAATTACCTATGTATATATATTGAAAGAAGTGCAGGCGCACGTAGAAAAGCGAAAACATTTAATTTCGACGTTTCGGCCGGGATCCGGCCTTCACCAAGAGTCACAGATGAAGGCCGGATCCCGGCCGAAACGTCGAAATTAAGCGTTTTTGTTTTTCTACGTGCGCCTGCACTTATCTTTATATATATATATACGCACGAAGAAAATCTAGTCCGAACCAATCAGAATAATTGACGCAGGCTTCCCTTCTCGCGAATAGTGGCTTGGCGAACAGAAAGGTTTTCACGCCTGCACACGGCACGGTGCACGTTCCACTAACATGCCGTCATGTTCATATATGGTATAAAAGTTGAGGTTGGCAGCACTTGCAGTGGCCTATCATGTCATCGAAGTAGCCGCTAGGTTCCTTGGCAGAAAACGAGATTAGCGCGGTTGCACTTTGCCTTGCTGTACACCACGTTGAGTTTTGACCGGCTCCACTGGGAAACGCCGGGGACATTTTCTCGGAAGCGTCACCCTGGCCCAAGGATTAAGGGTGAGGACTAAAGTGCGGACGTAGCACCCGTTCCATTACACAATGGTCACCGTCTCGCGTTGTTCCCAGCTGCTGGCAATCTTTCCTCGTGGGAACGCTGCGTGCCCACTGCTGGTCCACTGCATTGACCATCCCAGTCACGCACGGCGCGATGTGCTTGTCACACCTCCACTGACATGCACAAGCACCAAGAAGCACAGAAGAGGGTGTTCGGGAGGAAATTATTCTTGCCCACAGATCAGTGAGGTTCCGTACCTTGTACGTATTGCGCTAGTGCGAATTTTAGTGAAATTCCTCCCTTTTCCCCCTTTTTGTTCACATTGTAAGGCAATTCTTTTGAATCCCATGCACTCCGCTCCTCCTTTAAAAATAGGCTGGCTTCGCACTTTCAGTGACGTCGTGTCTAGTCTCTTGAGCCAATATCGGCGACCATCGCAGAAAGACTTCCTAGAAAAACGGGCCAAATATCTCTCCTCTGTGGTTATCCTGCGAATCGAACATGCATAGTGCCCGCGCTGAGTCTGCGTATTCACAAACCAGTATAAACACTATCTGAGCACGACCGGAACTGCGATTCTGTTAGTTACCAAATGTCGCATGCATGCAGTAACGCATTTCCTGCCGACTTTGTGCTGTTCGGTGTGTGTGTGTGCGTGTGCGTGCGTGTGCGTGCGTGCGTGCGCGCATGGAAAGTTATCGCGCGTGGTCTTTCACAAGCAATAGTACCGCCCTCCTGGTGGTTTTCCTGAACAGCGTTTGTACGCATACGGCTGCCTCACTCCTACACATGCAGGACGCTTTGCAATTAAGAGAAACGACCGAAAATCTGAAAAACAAGGAAGCTGCATCTTCGACGAAGGGTGTTTGTTTTATGGATCATTTGAATCATGCTGACTCAGCGTCGAATACTTGCGCCCACGCTCATGCGGCACAACACCAGTGAAATGAGTATTCTATTCGGAACGACGTTACAATTCTCGAACATTTCACTAATTCGCGCTGCATGCTGGCATTGACAGGGCTTAATTTATAATTTGAATGACGCAAGGACGTTTCATACCAACCCGCCATGGTAGCCCAGTGACTATGGCGTTGCGCTGCTGAGTTAGAGGTGGCGGGTTCGACCCCGGACCGGCGGTCGCATTCTGATATGAATGACTGAAAAAAATAAAAAAAATATATAGACTCGTGTATCGTACATTGGGTGCATGGTAAGGAACCCTAGTTGGTCAAAATTAATCCGCAGCCCCTCAACTACAGCGTGCCTCATAATCAGATCGTGGTTCCGGGATGTAAAACCCTAGATTTTAATTAATTTAATTTAAGTTTCACGTTACTCCGTTTCATTTCAGGCAGGTGCAAAAGCCCACCGACTGCTCGCGGTTTACTACAGCCACCTAGTGTGCAGAGAAAACGTTTTGTCCCGGATCGATAAGGAGTGTTTACTCAAGTAGCTAACAGATGTCTCTAACGTGTCGATGCAGGTGTTCATTTGTAGATCAAATTACTCCCCTAAGATTTGTTAGCTTCATTGTCTAGGCGTTATCTGGTTTAGTAAAAAAATAAATAAAAAAAAATACGGCGCATCCCACACTTATGTGGTAATCAGTGTTAAGTGGGGCTTTCCTTGAGGTTTTCGGGCCGCTAATGACTGAAATGTTCGTACAAAATGAGGCAAGTGGAATGTAATTTTACGCAAATGCGACGATAGTGACGTAAATTCAATGCAATGTCTACTGAAACGTAACGCGATCACGTTCATGTAGCAATGCTCTGGACTCATTTTGTTCGTTTCACTTCTTTTTCCGCACTCGGCTCCTTCTGTTGCCGACTTATTCTGCACGTCTGTTGGTGCTGTCTTTTTCAATTTTCAGTAGCCAACTTTATACCCCTTGTCGCTGCCTTCTCGTTTATCCCCGAACGTATCCTGTGGCACATGGCCAGTTGTCCATACCTATGGTGGCCGAAGCTGTCTACTTGGCAAGACAGCAGCAGTCAGCGTCTGCAAAGTGGGAGGAAGAAGAAAATAAATATTCGCCCCAACACCCAGTGGCTGAAGTTGTCTTCTTCTTTCTCCATACTCGGCTGCTTCTGTTGCCCGATTTAGTATTCTCCACTTCTCCGTAGGTGAGGTACCCAGTACTAGTAGCGGATAATGCCGGGTACTTATAGAGACTTGCGAATACGTTTGACAATGAAGCGACATATCGAGGCCCAAATGTTAGCACAGGGAAATCGGGAATTAAGGTCTTTAATTAAGAAGCGAGTAATGACGTGGTATCAATTCAACTGCAAGTCGTACCCATAGTCAAGCAATATAAATATCTGGATGTATACATAAACGAAGGAAATACTTACTCAGGCACCCACCAATAAATCTGAGGACTAAGGGGAAGCGCAACGCAGCTATTACACAAGGTAGAGCCATGGAGGAAGGAAAAAAAAACTGTGGCTCCAATCCACGCTGTGAAGATGGTTGGACAGCAAAGCTGTAAACGAAACCCACAACGATTACCCATTGTGTGACGTCCCTTGAATTTCCACACGTGGCTCTACAAAGAGTGAAACCAGAGACAAGTGAAATGTACTCAACCACACCCTTTATTACTTCACAACGACATTATATTCACGCTGTTCTGGCGTTTTACTTTCTGTGGTCTACCCATGGTAGCCTGGAATGAACTGAATGAGTTGCTAGACTGTGGTGATGTCAATACGTGATTTCTATGCTGTTGGGTACTTTTCCACTCGGAGTAGCTTACGCAACCGTAATCTTTACCGGGAAACACACGCGGGAGAAGGAACGCTGTAAACGACACCCACAACGATTACTCATTGTGACGGCACTTGAATTCACACGCGTGGCTCCACAAAGAGTGAGACCAGAGACTGGTTTCACGAGGGTTTTGAATTACGTCAACCCTTTTCGAAGCAGCTGCAAACCTAATCTTTACCGCAACCCATCGGAGGTTGCTCCCATTGTTCACACGCGCCTTATCATCCATCATGTGGTTTTAATGCTTGTTTTGTGGTTTTTCTTTTGAAAACGAGGGCTCAGCTGTCTGATGTATGCCTGATTTCAAAGGAGATATGTTGTTTGTATTCAATTTTTAGCCTGGCGTTTTTTGCTTACGCCGACACGAATATTTCCTTTGCTGGTAGAGGTATACAGCTTCACTGTAAAACTGAGGAGGGGCCCTGACGTCACTCTTTGTGAAGCCAAGTGACGCCGGAAGTTGGCGTTATTCCGCCATCTTGTCGTGGCAGATTCTCCTCTCTTGTTTACATTTCTCGCGAAACCACGCTGCGCTGCG
The DNA here is from genome assembly GCF_013339745.2 of Dermacentor silvarum. Taxonomy (NCBI): domain Eukaryota; kingdom Metazoa; phylum Arthropoda; class Arachnida; order Ixodida; family Ixodidae; genus Dermacentor; species Dermacentor silvarum. Next base: position 108,280,005 of record NC_051154.1, on the reverse strand, counting down.
CCCAACCGGGCTGAGCGCCGTAACCACTCAGCCATACAGCCATACTTGCCAGGCTTGCAAGCATGCGAACCATATGATTGCGTTCGAGCGCCCTCGGCGAAAGCAACCACCTAGAAACGCGGTACGCGCGAGCGGCGCAGCGTGGCGCCAGCGGTCGAGCGCTGTACGGGGGCGCAAATAGAAATACGCAACCGGGCTGCTCGGGCGCACGTGCTCCGCAGCGACCCTAAACCGAAAGATGTAATCGCGATGTGTCATCGCATTACCGTTGTGGACGTCATGTTGAAAGAAGTTCATAATGAACTTGGCGAACGAATTCGACCGTGTCGAATTCAATGCTTTTACCGGCTCTTATGAATCTAAAGATACTTTATCAGCCCAGCCACAGGAAGAGGCCATACCGCTCTCACGGTCCGACGCAGCCAGCAGACTTCGAGTGCTTGCACAGGAGATCACGCTCTCTCTATGGTGCACACCAAGCAGCCAGACCAACCGGAGCAATCGTCACTACCACCTGCCCTCTTTGATGCATCTCTGTATGCCAACTGGACTCCGCCGAAATCTTATTCATTCCTCATTGGAATGGCCGACAACGCTTTTTGCAATGCCTGTCTTTGCGAGGAGACGCTAGAACATATTCTATGCGACTGTCCTGAATATAATGTTCCGAGACAGTCCCTGGCGTCCGTTCTAGCACACCTGGACAATCGACCACTGTCAATTGAAACCATTCTCACGTGTCGTCGACAGAAGACATCGCAGCTGAAAGCGACGAAGGGACTGCTTAGGTTTTTAAAGGAAACGGGCTTGGACAAGCGGCTATGACAGTGATGTCACGTACCACGCAAGAGTGACGGACTGTGACTGACGATGTGTGTGCTGTGTACGTTATGTGCTCTCTCTCTCTCTCCTCCCCATCTTTCATTCCCCCTCACCCCGCTCCCATGTGTAGGGTAGCAAACCGGTTGTCCTGAACTGGTTAACCTCCCTGCCTTTCCTTCTCCACTCTTTCCTTCCTTCCTTCCTTATCAGCCAATTGAACTGTTTTCACCAACAGCAGGTACCGGCCGCTGCCCAGTTCTTGCGTCTTTTTAAAACGATCGCCTTCATCGCTCGCTTCTGCTTGTTTTTCTCTGCTTGGACTTCATGTGGTTCTCAGACGGATTTGCGATCTAGACGCCCGGCGCTACGAAAAAAGTCAACATAATCTACGTTATCTCGTTACGTTGTCATCGTACGTAAGATCTACGTTATCATCGTTACTTATTATCACCCGGTGTCAAAAGTAGGAATACTGCACGACTGTCACTGACCTGCAAGGCGTTCAATGTACAGATTCTGAAACACAGTGGTTTCGGTCTACAATTGCACGTTAGTATGATTCCGCCGAAGAGGGCAAAATTTCCCGCCGATATTCCATAGTCCGTGGCCATTACCATGGCGCGGTACATTGCGTGCAGCGTTGCATGGGCATTCATCTCACGCATTTGAGTTCCTTCAGTCCCACCTGGCCGCAGCAACATCCGGGAGAGCACGGTCCAGATAAAACAGCAGAACAAAACACAGAGGCTAACGCAAACCTGCCCACACGACGTCTTTTCCAGGTACGAAACCTACGGCGCAACACGTGTGAGCGCACACACCATAACAAAACCGCGATTGTGCCATGACAACATGGCCGCTACAGCGCAAAAATTGCGGAAAAATAAAGAAAAATACTATGACTACGTCATTTAATTCCTCCACACTTTTCTCCGAGCGCGCGGAGGGGGTAGGGCCTCTCCTCAGTTTTTTCCTTCCTCCATGACGTAGAGCCCTTTTGGGCTACCATAAATGCAAGGTTGTGCGAGAAATTTTGGAAGGCGTAATGGTGGCAGCACTAACGTTCGCGAGTATCATTCTGTGCTCAAAATCAGAGATCTCGTTGAGGCGGGAAGTTAACCAATTTGGCCGATTTGAATTGGAGGCCCACGGTAAAACCACAAATTTCTAGACATGCACGTAACTGCAAGAAAAAATGTACATGCCATAGCTACATCATCATCATAATCGTCATCATCATCATCATCATTATAACCTTGAAGCAAGTGGCTCTACCCACTCCGAAAAGCTGGCCAAGAGTCGGACGGATTTAGGAATGTATTCGGTGTATGAATTTAGAAATATGTGATTTTTTTTCTTTCTTGCACAGTCATTCTAAATTAACAATAAAAAACATCTACAAGAGAGGATGAGTGAAGAAACAAATGGCCTATCGGATCAACAATGCAATCGATTGGATTCGCGATTGAATTTCCCTACTACGATGCATAAATCTCTACGGGAGTGTCCCAGTCCAGAATCTGGCAAAAGGTTGCAGCTTTTCAAATTCGGATTTGAAAATGCCGATGTCATTTGTTTTCCAAGCATTTTTTTTTCGTTGGACGCTCTGATTTCCGAGTTATACCCTCATTCACGAGTCACTCATGCAATATGTTAATTACCTTGCTATCGCGCAACCGACGTGCTTTGAATAGATCATACCTGCAACACAAACCATACATATGCATTCGCCACTTTCTTGAGATGCGATTTGCATCACCATCATCATTTACCGTTCCCCGAGGAAGTCTTGGCCTATCCCCTTAGTGGGTGCGAGCCATGACAGAGGTTCATCATCATCACCAAATCTTCTGAAGGAGCACCACAAGGACCAAGCCAGTCTTTCGGCCATTGACGAGTCGTGCACAACGTGGTTAGACGGAAATACAAAGCCCTTTGATCCACCGGAGAGTGAGAACTTCCAGGCAGGATGTACGCGATCGACGTGGATAGCCGGGAGAAGAATTTTATCGCCGGGACTCTGTTCGCACTGCTCGCCGCGCTGGCCTGGTGCGCACCTCTTATGGTGCTCGTGGTGTACCTGGTCAGCGGGAGCTACCTGCTGAGGCTCCAAGACTACTGAAAGCTATTCGGAGGGGTCATCGCCATTCCTACCTCCCCCCTCCCGAACACGCCACGTGAACTGGCACGTCGCAGCGGCGGTCGTGAGTGGTGAAGATATCAGGTGAAAGCGATGACAGAACTGATGTGGGTCGACCAGTGCTGAAGAGCGAAGGAGTTCTTGACGACCGTAATGCGCCAGTGATCTAGGGGGCGAAGCAAATACATCACAGCTTGAATGAGCATTTCTTGGGCAAGTTTCACTCAGTGATAATTTCGCTCTTAACATTTTTGTATGTTTTATCTAAATTGTACTTTGTAACCCACACCGACGTTTAAAAAAAGAACGAAAAAAAAAAACGAGAGCCACATAGTTGGTCGTTGGTTTGTATGAAAAATTGAAAGTTGAAAGTATGGATAGTTTAATCTGAAACGAACGCCAAAATGTGATATATATTCGAAAACGGAGACTGGCGTCCAGGCAAGCCTAAAGGTACACATGATCCCATAAAATCGCCCCTTTAACATATTCACACAGCATAACCTTGAAATTGTGCCTCACCCAAATTAGTAAACGAAGTTATGTGTCATCTCGTACACATTACTACCGGAAAATTGGCGTCCCTTTTGTCACTCTATCATTAGTTTTTTGAAGATAAAGTCTTCCTTGGCGAGTTCAGATTGATTTGGAGTTCGTGGTATCTACGTATCCAACCGCTTTCGTCTCGTCATCTAGACAATTTGAGGCCTTCTAATGCACGTAGCACAACGAGAAAGGCGTCAAAATGAAGCTTGAAACGAAAAAGACGCACCAAGTTTGCGTAGAGCTATGTAAGAAGCAGTCGTGATGCGTAATTAGCGAAAAGAGGGCAAAATGAAGCCCAAATGATGCGCTCGTTCAAACTGCGCGCGCCTATAACTGGAACCGGAAGTGGGGCTTTACTCGACAAAAAATGTAGGCCGATCTCGGAGAAGTGCAGTCTAGAAGTGTGGATCGATCTCGAAGGTAGTGCAGTCTAAAAACAAAGAAAGTAACGTAAAGAAAAGTAAAGGCATAGCTAGGGCTATATGTAAGAGTAAGATGGTACTAAATCAGGGTATGAAGGCGTAAGCGAAGTTAAGGCGACTCTACAGCCGTTGACATCGAAGAAAAAAAGGCACAGTGATCTGGGGGAGCCTCTCTTTCATCCGGAATCACAAAAATGAAAAAAAAAAAAAAACATGGAATAACAAATTACATGGTACACTATTTCGCCCCAGAAGACTGTCTTTTTTCGGTGTCAACCGCTGTCGACTCACCCTTTTTATTTATTTTTATTTATTTATTCAATACTGCAGACCTTGTACAGGTCCAAGCAGGGTGAGTAAAAAGGTAAACAAAACAAATACAACAGAGTTATAACGTTTCAAAAACATCAAATTGAGAAGACATCATATTGAGGCGAAAGGCAATAAAGAATCATTCCAATCGGTTGCAGTGCGAGGAAAAAATGAAAGCTTGAATAAATCTGTTGGTGCAAATTATGGTGCCAGCGAAGTAGGATATGATGGTGGCGAGTATGCCTTGATGTAGAAGATGATAGATAGGGTGATGGATTGATTGCTAGGTCCGATTCCACAGCAAGAAAAGAAATTGTAAAGGTAAAGTTTTCCTTCTTTGTTCGAAAAATTGAATGCCATTAGCCTGCATTATTTCAGAGGGTGAGTCATACGGAGAAAATTTTGAGTAAATAAACCGTACAGCCTTCCTCTGTACCTTTTCGAGATGGGAAATATTGTGTTTAGTAAACGGGTCCCAAACCACGCATGCAGATTCATGTTTCGGTCTAATTATTGAATTGTACGCAAGTAATTTACACTCGGGGGTGAGTTTTTAAGCTTATGTCTTAAAAAATATAATTTACGGAACGCAGAAGAGCAAATGTTATCTATATGTAAATTCCAAGATAAAGTATTAGTAAGTGTAGCGCCTAAGTACTTATATTTAGTCTCTTCCCGCAACGGTGCAGTGCTTAGCGTGTACGCAAAATAGAGCCGAGCTTTTTGCCGAGAGAAGCGAAGAAAGACGGTTTGATCAGTATTAAGTTTCATATCCCATGTTTCACACCATTAAAATGTTAGCAAGAGCGGTATTAAGATGGTTCTGATTGTTAGTTGAGGTACACAATCATCCGCAAACAATCTGATTTGCACGGTAGAATCAATTACAGTGAGTATATCATTTATATACAGTAAAAACAGTAATGGTCCCAGCACACTCCCTTGGCGGACCCTGGAGTCAACCGGAAGACAGCCTGATTGCCGCTCATTAATTGCTACAAATTGATAGTGATTGGTTAAATAGTGCGTTATTCATATAATTAAAATTTCCGGTAGTTTAATGCGTCTGAGCTTTAGTATTAGTTTGTCATGTGGAACTCTATCAAAAGCTTTGCTGAAATCCAGAAATATTGCATCAATATGACCGTTCTTATAACGGCATGAAGCGAGTGAATGTAATATTGTAACTAATTGTGTAGTTGTTCAGTAGCCTTTTCTAAACCCGTGTTGGTAATAAGAGAGGACTGAGTGTTCGGCTAAAAATTTATTTATCTGATTGGCAATAATATGTTCAATTAGTTTACAGCATGATGATGTAAGCGATATTGGACGGTAATTTTGGCAATAAAGCCCGATCACCTTTCTTGTGCATGGGCATAACTCTGGCTATCTTCCAGTCATCCGGTAACCTTCCATGAAGTAATGAAGTACGATAGATAACAACAAGAAACTCTGCAATGAACTCAGCATATCGTTTCAGAAACACGTTAGGAAGGTTGTCAGGACCACCTGATGATTTTGCAGTAGGGTTTCCACTTGGGCTTGTTGGTTTTTCATTAAGACCGTGTATCATTGCGCGCAAACAACATGGACAAAAGAGGGAACACGTATAACACACACGAAGCGCATTGCGCTTCGTCTGATGATTTTGTTTTTCGATTTAGTAACGTAGAAACTACGCCAGGGTATGAAATAAAATGTACATCAGAGGGATAAAGTACCGTATCACTAGATGGACAACTACCTGAGTTAGCAAACACGCTGTGAAAGTAGTCATTGAAATGACATGCAATATCACCATATCGGTAACTATACAACCATTAACAGTAATTTGTGACACTGTTTTCTTTTTTTCGCTTACATAATTCCAAAATTTTTTGGGGTACTCTACAATGAATTTCGGCAACACTGTATTAAAGTAATATTCTTTCGAAGCGTGTACCGCACGTGCAAGGATTTCTTTTAGTTCCTTCAGATGACCGATGTGCATGTGCCGTTTCTTTAACCTTTTTACCCTTCGCTTCAAGTGGATTATTTCACGTGTCATTCACGGAGTCTGCTTACGAACTAGTTTACGTTTGCTCGGCACAAACTTATCTATACAATAAAGACACATATCTTTGAAACGACGCCGAAGTGTGTTCACATCATTGTTAGTAAAATCCGTAAGGCATGTTTCTAAATGTTCTATAATGGATGCATCGTCTGCACATGAGTAGTCTTTTAAGGAACGCTTCACAGGGTTATTTGATTTGATAAAAGTGACAACGTATAAGCAAACACTGACAAGCAGGTGATCAGAAATCCCTTCCAACACTTGAATAGTATATCTAGGTAACAATCTAGGTAAAAATACCAAATCTAGTATAGATTTGGAAGTTGCTTGCACACGTGTTGGCTCCTGAACTATTTGGATTAGGTCATGAGTCAACATTATGTTAAGTATACTGTTTAAATGATTGCTGTTGTGGCGAAGTGATTCAAACGCACCCAATTAACGCCTAGCAAGTTAAGGTCCCCTATAAGTAGCAGTTTGTTTTTCTAGAATTGAGAAATGTGTTTTTCCAGCTTAACCAGATACTCAGGATCGGCATCTGGAGGTCTGTAAATGGCACACAGTAAAAAGTTATGGCCCCAGCGCGACATTTTTATGTATAAACATTTGAGGCCGGGAATGTCTTCCAACAGAACAAAATCTATGTGTTCCTTAATAAGGACTGCCACGCCACCTCCCCTGGAAGGCCGATCCTTATAAAAAACTTGATAACAGTGTGGGAAAACGCTCTCGTCGTCTATTTCAGTTCGCAGCCAAGTCTCAGTTATGACTGCAATGTGTGGATCTTGCTCTAGCAAGGAATCCTCAAGAGGTTCTGTTTTGTTGATTACGCTACGATCGTTTAAGTTGATTATACGTAAGTGCTTGGCACTTTCTTTGGAAGAGCATCATGTCTCAGGCTGCTGGGACTGTTTGTTCACTATCTAGACGCGCATACTTTTTGTCTCATCCCAGAAGAATAAATCTTTATCAACCTTTAGTTTGTCATGAAGTAAGTGTACTTTCTTACCCTGCAGTTTCTCGGCTTTCGCACTTTCCCACAGAAGCTTTCGTTTCATCAGCGTCGCTTGCGAGTAGTCATTTTGAATAGACATGCCTGATCCTTTAAGCTTGCTGTAGTTTTCAAATATCAGCTTCTTTTGGTTAAAATTTTGTAGACATATGATAACCGGACGTTTGATGGCTCGTTGGCCAAGCCTGCGAATGCGGCCGATAGATTCGCACTGTACAATCAGCCTATCCCCGATTATTTCTGCAAGCACTTTTTCCTTGAGAAGCGCTTCTGTTTCCTCGGGAAATTCAGATATGCCATGAATAATTATGTTTGATCACCTATTCTTGTCTTCCATATCATCAAGTTTCCTTGTCTGAAAACCAATAACGTGTTCTATAGAATTTAGGGTAGTTTGAACCTTATCGTCTTGAGCCAAAGAGGGCTCAGACAGCCTTTTGTCAATTTGAGTGAACATCTGATGAAGGTTACTTATCAATGTTTCGACGTTACATAATTGGACTTTCATTTCTGAAATATCGTTGCGGATTACAGTTTGACCTTAAAGCAACTGTTCAAACATTCCTTTCTGCGTGGGACCTGGATTTGTTTCAATGTCTCCGCAGAGAAGCAACCCGCAGACAAGAAGACATTCATAGACAAGGTCAAGGCACTTCCGTGGGCACGGCATGACAATAATACCACGACAATCACTTCGTAATGAACTACTGTGAGAACTGACCTGCAGTACGCAAAACAGAGTCCTGGTTAGTGTCATGGCCAAGCAGCGTTCGCCGTGCCCACAGAAGACGAATCGATGGGGCGCTTCTTTTACAGCGGTGATTCCAGATGACGTCACGCCGCGAATTCCAAGTGGTGTCGCTAGCAGAGCCAGGCCGCCAGTCAGTGACCACGGTGGAATCTGGCCCGCGGTGTAATCCGGATGAGGTTGATACACGCCGACGATACCATTCTTTTCCCAGCACGTGTAGCCGTTTGTTGTTGTAGATGCGCTGAACTGGAAAATGCGCCTGCAGTACGCAGAACAGAGTCCTGGTTAGTGTCATGGCCAAGCAGCATTCGCCGTGCCCACCTACTCATTCATCCCGAAGACAGCCAATGAATGCAAACTAGCCGAGGTGGCTTAGCGGCAATTGTGTTACTCTGCTAAGCACGAGGTCGCGGGATGAAATCCCAGCCGCGGCGGCCACATTTAGATGGGGGCGAAATGCAAAAACGCCCGTGTCCCGTGCATTGGGGGCACGCTAAAGATCCCCTGGTGGCCAAAGTTAATCCGGAGCCCCTACTACGGCGTGCCTCATAATCAAATCGTGGTTTTCATTTTCATTTTCATTTTATTTCCCATCTTACAGTACAGATGGAGGGGTTGTAGAAAAAAGCCGCGCCAGGACAGCTTGACGAGTCTACAAACCTAATGTTCAGCAGGGGGGCAGTACTGGAACTTGTACAATTTTAAAACATAAATAAGTACACCAAGGAATGACCAAAGAATACACAAAACAGTTCTGCTAATTTGGCACGTAAAACCTCAAAATTCATTTCAGTTCAATGAATGCAACCGGCTGCACACATCCGTTGTCACAATTCTTAATGCTTCCGCATTTAATTGTGTTATTGAAGATTATTGTATGTATATACTAACTGCTTCTGATACGTACTTTCTTCTTTCACCACTCCTCTCCGTCACGTCTTCGGCCATTTAAGCTATTGAAATAAATAAATAAATTTGCTCAACGACTTCAAACAACCCACCATCCTAGACTAGACATATCTAGATAACATTAGTGCCTGTTTTGTTTTCCCTCTACCAACCAGCACACATCCCTGTATCATTTATTTGCCTGTGATAATCATCTCACCCTTCTATGTCACGTAACCTCGGTGGTTGTGACTTGAGGGTCTCACGCTAGGCTGTGTAGAGTCAAGGCGACGCTTTCGCCTCATTATGTGAGCTGTAGCAAACGCTCCATATCGGTGGAGAAAACAAACTTTTGTATTCATGTTGATCCGCCCTCGATAGCAGTTAGGTTGGTTGACCTGTGGATAAGAGTCGTCACGTTATTAGAGAGTTTTAGAATAGGGGCCCCAAACGTTTTGGGGCCCCAAAGAAATAGCGTCGACACCACTGCGCATGCGCGAGACGCTAACTGCGTTTGGGTTTTGCGTTGGGCATGCTATTTTACCGATTTAGCGGGAGCCCCAAAAGCAGCCCCAAAAGCTTTGCGTCGACAAACATGGCGGCACCCATCGAAGCGACGGCTCTCCGAGTACCAAACTCGGCTTGATTCGTGGTAACACGTGAAGTTCGTAAGCTAGGAGAAGTGACTGCGGTTATCGCTTTCTCTCAACTAACGTGTGTAATGAAGATTGATTCATTAGACGCCGCTGATTCCGAATTCGATTGTCGATTTCATGGCTCGTGGGCCTAACGTGGATTAGCTTGGCTCGTGAAGGCACGTCAAGTTGGTTACTCAAAATTAGGCGCAAGAAATCGCTTGCTGCTAATAGAATAACCTCTCAATTGTAATTAAACGCAAAACCACGAAAGTCAAAATTACTCTTCCTATCTTAAAGTGGCAATGTTTATTTTAATATTTATAATAGTTTTTCTTTGACACCGTAGTGGCACTGCAAGCGCAAGACGCTATTCGCAAACGCAAAGCCCTATATTCTAAAACTTTTCACTCTTGCATGCCCCAACGCTAACATCCGCAAAGCTCTTTGGGGCCCCAAACTTTTGGGGCCCCTATTCTAAAACTCTCTATTATCTGTTGTAATATCGATTTTTCTGCTCAGTGATGGAATTTAGCGTGCGGTTTTCTGCCACCACGAGCTGATAACGCCCTTCAATTTTTCTTTCTTGAGGCGTTACACTAAACAATAACAAAAAACAACTACTACTACGATGACGACAACTAAACAAACAAAAAACAACCTTGCCATGAAATTGCAATGTGAATTAAAACTTATGCTCCAGCTTCACTTTTTTTTTCGCTAAGGCATAAAACGTGTAGCAAGCTCGCCTTAGTCGCAGTGTTCCATCGGAACCCAGAAGGATCATAAGACAGCACTTGTCTTGAAATCAAGGGCACTCTTATCATTGGGCGTGGATAGAAATGAGAACTCAGGCGCAGCTAATGCGAACTGCTACGCAAGTTGATTTTAGAAGTGCCGCGCAGCTTGTCCACGCCGTGTGGAATTTGTCGAGGGCAAGGTACATGACCAGCGTATACGGGGAAGGGAATTGACACTGTGCACTTCACTGCACTTGCTACAGGAAAATTACACCGAAACATTATTCACAGCCTTCCACCACAGCAACTCGGAAAAGTTCAGAATGCCATCCTGGCGAGCTACGAAACACGAGCTCGCGGGTAAAATCAAATTGCACGAATAATTGTATTCTCTTGCTCTGGACTCTAAACGGGATCGTTCAAACAGCGTCATTTGGCAGGCAAACTTTATGACGCTGGCATGAACAAATGCATGGAATGAGATGACACGGAGCATGAATAAATGCCAGCTCTTGGCATCTACATATTGGTCATGGTTGATCCTGGTCGAGCTGGGAGTTGCAGTTACGTAAGCTGTGAATGGGCAGTGTATCACGTACTGGTCGGAACAGGCCAGGGTGAACAAAGGAAAGTGGAGTGCTCCGTATTTCTTTTGTAGCTGATTTTTTACAGAACCAGCGAAGCATCCGATATTCATGAACGTATGCTTACTGCCTACAAAGCACCAAGTGCAATGTAAATGTAAACAAGCGCACGAAACAGGCGTCCTGACGTTTCCAGGCTCCTAGGCTAGTGTGATTAGGTACGCAACCTTCCACCATGAGCACCCATCGCCTGATCGGTTGTTCTTATTTTCCTTTTTTTTACAGTGACTGAGGAATCAGAACAAAGCTCAAACATATATAGCTGAAGATTGAAGCGCCGTCTAAGTGCTTCATTATTGAGCTCATTAAAGGCATAATTCTATAGGAGGGTGACGTTAAAAAATTATGCGCAACATATGCTGCACGGCTCCCTTGTTAGAAAGTGCGTTTGATCCGCTGAACAAAAACTTACAACGTTGAAATAAGTACGGCCCCTTAGTGCTTAGTAACATACCCGGCAGATTTCTCTCCAAGCACACATTCCGGGTTAGGCTCGTCTTAGAACGGTTGTTGCTCACAGCTTCTTTCCATGTACTTCGTTGGCGTGGCTTGTTGACAAACGGCAGTGCTATCCACTAAGTAGAGTTGACCTTTGTCTGGCTTCAGCAGGTGAGACGCATACCGTTCTGGTAAACACGTAGAAAGTGTGCTGTGACTGTGGCATAACTTTTACGTTAACAACAGAACAATAGGGAAGCGACCAACCATAAAGCTTTTCTTATCCCATATAAAGCCTTGCGGTCCGCATCAACTGTTCTTAGCGTTGCGCTCGCAATGTGTAGCATGGCTGCTACTTTTGGCGCCGTCCTTGTGGTAGCGACGGTTCTCAGTAAGTTTCTTGCTTGTTTCATACGCAATTTACTTCCATTGCGGATTTCATGCAGGATGAGTCACCGAACAGTGTTGAACCTAAAATTATATCAATACACCGCAGCGGTCACATTGCAGCTAGGAATACGACATAACCATTTCAGCGTAAATTTCCTCCAAGTTCTACCATGGTGCTTTTGTTGGCACGTAAAGCAAGCGAAGGGCAGCGCTTTCCTATTTTAAGTGCTTGCATTGTGTCGTGGTGTTACTTGAAAACACTGCCCAGTCAAGCTAGTCGAGTTAGGAAAAAAAAAATCGACAACACGTATCGCAGTGGCACTGGGAGTGTAGCAGCTACATCAAGAACGGTGACACAGACTGATAAACAGAGAGATGTGTATACATACACGTCTTACTTTCAGCCCATGTCTTGCACGCTGTGTCACTGTTCCTAACATGAAACCAACTCGAGTTTCCATCCTGTTCAGCTGCGTCATGGCTTACGTCATATCCAATTTTAGGACGGTGTCTTTTTTTTTCTTCTTTTTTTAAATCGTGGATTCTTATATGTGCATCTATTCAAACACCAAATGACATAGAAGTGCTTATGTAGCTCCAGAACCCTGATGGACAACAAAGTGAATTTCAATTTTGGGTCTAAGTTGTAAGTTACGTCGTATAGGACACCACAACACCATTCCGGAGCGTTCCAGAGCTCGAATTTATGCTGAAAAATAGTGGACGTGCGACAACTCTGATGATGAAATTGATGCTGGCAGGAACTTCTGCATGCCGCTAGTGCTTGCTTGCTTGCTTGCTTGCTTGCTTGCCTTCGGGATTGGCTCGTACCCATTATGGGGGATTGGCCAAGAATCGGGTGATTGAAGGAAAACAATTATCAGAGTCTAATACGGATCACTTTTGAAAATTTTTGAATGACTAAAGGAATTTATTCATATAAAATTTAAGAATTTAACAAGGAAATCGTCCTGATTCAAATATATACCCCACAACAGCTGCACCAACATCCCTATGACAGTGTCCGAGAGAATAGGCACCAAAAGATATAATATTGGGTATAGTTAAATTTAATCCAGCGCTGTTAAATTTTTCTTCTAAAGCATGTTTTCTTAATGAGGAAAAACGGCGGCATGACAGGAAGAAGTGTTCTATTGTTTCGTCTTCACCACAGTATGAGCACAAGGAGGAGGGCGCCAGACCAGACCGATGTAGATAGAAGTTTAATGTAGGAATGCGACATCTGAATTTGGTAAAGAGGACTTCAAGTTTTCTATTATGGCGGAATTTTCTGTTCCAAGGAAATAGGAGGTGTCGATAATCAGTTAGATTTGTTAATGGCAGGTTCCAGGAGTCTTGCGTGACTGCCCGTCTCCTGAACCTAGCCGCGGTTATGTAAGCTGATACAGGAAGAATCGGAAGGATTGGACCACTAAGGACAGCTCTCGCTAAGCTGTCAGCTAATTCATTGATAACTAATCCTTTGTGACCAGGCGCCCATACCAATCTAATTAGTTTTAAGTTAGAAGGTATAAGACATTGGAATGTACGCGAAACTTGTGAGCCACTATTTGCAGTGAGAGCTGAACATAATGACAAAGAATCCGTTTGAATCCGATTGATGAGTGCACTTTTCGTAGAGCCAATGTAACCGCCAGAAACTCAGCTAGAAATACGGGTATGTAGTCTGGAAGTCTTAAGGAGAACGACCAGTCAAATGCGGCAGAGAAAATTCCAATTCCAGATTTTTCTTCTGATTGCGAGGCATCTGTTGCTATGACGGCTTTTATTTTTAACTCCAATAAGTGATTTTCTAATAGCCCATTTAATATATTGTAAGAAGGAAGTTTTGCATTGTTTGGATATATATCGTCGAAAATAGTTTTGAGATTCTCTCTCTCACTGCAAATTGGAGGAATCGCACATAATCGTACATCTAAGGGACCCACTAGTAGAGCACTGCACGGGCTCGGGCTAACCCGAAAGCCCGGGCCCGGCCCGGCCCGTGGGCTGGGCCGGGCCGGGTAGAGCAGTTTTTTCACGGGCTCGGGCCGGGCTCGGGCACGGCGTGTGCTTTTTGACCCGGGCCCGGGCTGGGCTCGGGCTTTCTGCGAGTTATTCTCGGGCTTCTCAACTCTGAAAAACATGTATTTTTCAGTCTCGGGCCGGGTTCGGGCCAGTTTCGAGTCGGGCTCGGACTCGGGCCGGGCTCGGTCTTAAGATAAAGGGGTGGCGGGCCGGGCCGGGCGGGTAACGTAGATTATTTCCGGGCCCGGGCCGGGCCCGTGTCTCGCCATAAAAGTTTTTATCGGGCTCGGGTGGGCCTCCCAATGTAAAAACGGGCCCAGGCCGGGCCCGGGCCGCAAAAATCGGCCCGTGCAGTGCTCTACCCACTAGTGCCTGCACGAAAACGACCTGAGGAGTGTGGAACCGGGGCCAAGAAGATTGAAAAAATATTGCAGGCTGGGAAATGTTAATAACGTGCACGTGATTAGCTGGCGCTCAAATATTTTTATTAACTGCGCCGAAATTAATTGCAACGTTTCTGAGTAACGTGAAAGTCAGGGAGAGTTGATGGCTTTGATTCATGTCTTAGTTTAGCGGCCGAACGCGGTAAGAGGGACAAGAAACAGAAACGAGAACCTTTTGTGTTTATAAATCCTGTTTCGTGCTGTATTGCGATAAAGTAAGATATTAATTGTGTTTCATCCCATTTTTATAGAAAGCGATCCTATGCTTGTAAGTGTACTTATAGACAAAAATAGACTAGTCGCGCTGCTAGTTTTCTGAAGTATACTACAAAACCAGCAGATTTGTGGAAACTCGGTCTGGGCATCCTTCAGTGGCTTAAGTTGTGTCCCTTATGACAAGCAATGCGTATACTCTAGACGAGGCCGCAAATCCGCGCGCTGCCCGCTGGAAGCATATTCGAAACCATGTAGCAAGAACCCGGGAATCATGGCGCCGAGAGACGTGCACGATGGAGCGCTCGAATCTGCGATTCCGGCCTCCCGTGATCGCTGGGGGCGACCCATCTGCCCATAGCAGGCTGCAGCAACTCATGTTCAAGCGCAACTCAAACCCGAAAAACCCTTACGCGCAAGTATCTCATTATCCAACTATTGCTAGGCCGGCATTAGCCAAGCCTACTTAACGTAGCCAAACCAAGCGCCGAAAGCCTTCCCTGCTTCCTATAATTTGCCCGGCTCCCGGTGGCACCTACTGTAATAAATGACTCTAGAACTTCGCTCACGACTAGTAGTTATTACACGTCATCAGAGCTGTGGGCGATGCAAATGTTTTTTAGCACGCTTTATTTAGTAAATCGAGTTCAAGCAATTTTAAATACCTTGATAACATGGCCCAGAGATTGTAATTCAACTCTTTGGGAGCAATTAGGATAATGTGAAATTGCCTTTGGTATCCACTAGAGATCCACTTCTTTCAGGCATTAACAGCGTGCATGATTTAGGCGTTTGTCGAGCTTCCACGTGATTAGATAGAACCTAAAGCAATATATGTAAGTCAGTTGCTAAAAAAATGCAATCAGTAAAATACACGCTAACTCGGAGACAAAGAAGACTACAGGACAAGGGTTAAGTCCACCTTGTTCAGAACTCTTGGAACTTTACAGTGTTGTAAGTCAAGATTTATCTCATCATCTCCATTTCTATGTTAGATCATGTGCACCGCTGTTTGTTTTTGTAGTTTTTTTTGTGTGATCAAGTGACAAATGGCCGAACTATACACCATTTTGCATCCTATTCTTAAATAAGGCTGTCTCACGAGGCGCAGAAAGTGAAAAGAAAAAGTTAGAAAAGACGCAACCTACTGTTCATTTAAACCAAATACATCTTGATAAAGTCTAGCACATCTTTCTCTCTATAAATATATTTTTTAATTTGCTATATTAATTCACATACAAGTCAATTTCAATGACTTCTTAGCGAAAACAGCACACAGGACAATGTGGTTTCTTCATGTATGTTTTGTTGCACGAAGAAGTTATTAAAATTAATTGCCAACTAGCTCGGGCCCTTGCGCATAGTCAAACTAGAATTGCCAGCATTGCTGTTTATTTGCTGCTATAGCTATTAACCAGCTATTTATCTTACTACCCCCGACATCAGCACTGGCGGCCGCCAACGGCAAGGCCGCGGTGAAGCCAGTTGCCGTGAAGGGCGTCCACCCGGTGGCCAAACCTGCGGCAGCCAGGCCAACGGTGGTGGTGGTGAAAAGGCAACCAGGCGCATACGTGCAGCCCCAGTACGACTACTGGAGGCCCTGGTACACCTACGACACTCCTAATCATCACCACGGCAGGAAAGACAGCTACAGGCCTGTGCCCCACAAGCAGCCTCAACCGCATAAGCACACGGAGTGGGGCCGTGGCGACGACAAGGCCAAGGGCGGCTACGTAAAAGAGGCGAAGCCCATCGCCTATGACACGATCATCCACGAAGAGAAGAAGGTCGTCGTCAAGGAGGAGCCCAAGCTCGTCGTCAAGGAGGTACCCAAAGTAGTAGTCAAGGAACAACCGAAGGTAGTCGTCGAGGAGGTGGTCGTCAAGGAGGTACCCAAGGTAGTAGTTAAGGAGGAACCGAAGCTAGTCCTAGAGGAGGTGATCGTCAAGGAAGTGCCCAAGAAGAAGCAGAAGAAGCATAAGAAGATTATCATTAGCGAGACGGAAGACCACCATGATCATGACTGCCTTTCCGACTGGTTCAAGAAACTCAACAAAGACTTAAAGAAGAAGAACAAGAAGTCGAAGAAGTCGAAGAAGTCCCATGGGAATACCATCTATTTACTCCGCCCCCAGACGCCGTACTACTATTATACCCAGGCTCCTAGCTACCATGTACCTAGGTACAACGGCTACAATGGCTACAACGGCTACAACGGCTACAATGGGTACAATAGATACTAGGCCGAAAGCACCTACCCTTCAAGAGCGTGAAATAAATCAGCGAACAAATCGAATTATTCTAAAATGAAGCCGCCAGTTGGAATAAACAAACATAAAAGCACTGTAATTATTATTTTTGGCGGTGGAAATACAACGTAGAAACCATAACTTGTCTAGCAGTACATTCTTTTTCCCCTTTTAGTTCACATTTAACATCACCTTTACTTGTTTTTTTTTCCCGCAAACCATGCAATACGCTCACCACGAAGATTAAGAAGCTTCACCTCCAGCTCAACTGCGAGTGTCCTGTCCATTGAATCAGAAAAACAAGAAACAAGAAAATGCTGCAAGTGTGTTTGTTTACGCTTTTCGAAATAAATTGTATTTAAAAGTCCAGACTGTATTCTTACGACTCGTGGCCTTATCAAGGCCTCTCATTATGACGGGCTAAATTAGCCCACAAAGGTTTCTTTCTTCAAGTTCACATACGCCTGATGATTTGATTCATGAACCTTACATATGTCGGTGATGCAACTCACGAGCCGACTCGCTAAGTTTCACACGTACCTGTGAGTCTGAGTCTGCGTGATTAAAGATGAGTAGAAGTGGGCTTGAATTAAAGTCTGAGTGAGGTCCAGTGGATCGGAGCTGAGTTCAAGCAAGTCTGCATCATGTGCGATTCTAATTATTTTTTAGTTCACAAGACTACATGCGCAGCTGAGTACACATGATTGCAAGTATGTGTGTCCCAGACGGGGTCCGCTTGTACTACTGAGACTGAGAGAAGGTATGTGAATAAAGCACTTGGATCAATTTAAGTGAAATTCTACAGATGTGAAGTGTCAGGTTGTCCTCTGCTATGGTTCGCGAAGACCAGACCACCAGACCTATGGCTATGGTTCACCAGACCTATTAGAATATATTATTAGCAAGACTTAAAAATATGCAAATGCCACGTACCTGGACAGAACCAAGGTATTGTTGTTTGCCGCTTTCTTGGAGACACCCAGAATAATTTTTGCACTCCGCCTAATCACACTATTAGTCTTAATAAATAATAAACTTCTGAACTATTGTAATTAAATGAAAAGTGTCAATGAGAAAATTTTAGAACAACATGAAAAACTCCCGATACAGCTCAATACGTGCTACATAAAAGTGTTTTTCCGAGTGTGAAAGAGCCCTCGAATACACTCAAAATTGCCGCGCGACTGGCCGCTCGAGGCACTTTGCGCCGGGGCTGTCGCAGTCCCTGCTGTAGGTATGTTGCGTAGTCGAGTGTGTGTCTTCGTAGCGGCAGTTCCCGACTCCTGCATCTAACGCGCCGAACTTCAAATGTCGCTAAGGACCCGAACTTTGTTGAATTGTAATGTGAATAACCCACTAGGACGATGAGAGAGAGAGAGAGAAAGACGTTTATTAAATAATAAAAAATAGAAAATTGTACATGTATGAAAAGGCAACCTCATGAAGTTTCTCGCTTGCAGAGGCACAAAGTGGAGGCAGTTATTGAGCAGTGCGCATGTGGCGTTCAGGCGAAGACAAATCTTGAGCATTGCTTCGCTTAAACAGTCGTTCGGTAGTACGACTGTGGTTGGTATAGGGTAATGCGAAAGAGTGCGCTGTATGTAGGAGCTTCCTAGCGCAGACGCTGTCTAGGGGCTGAGGAGGGCGTGCGGTTTTACCAGCATTTATGGTATGTCTCTCGAGCGGCATGGTCATCTCCAGAACTTGTGATCAGCGAAATAATTTTGTTTAAGAAGCTCGCAGTTTCGCCCGAAGGACGACGTATTGACAGCGATAGCAAGGTTTAGCATTGCGTTTGAACTCCTCGGACGGCGTTAAAAACATGCGCGTGCGATATGTTGACGCGACGCAGCACGCAAGTCACCTGGGCTGAGCAGAAGGAACAACGCCCTGGTAGCAACCACGCGGTCTCACCACGCTGGCTGGATGAGTACCAGTGGCGTTGGAGGACCTCGATGGTCCACGAGATGAGACCAACCCGAAACCGTCGGCCTTATATAGTCAGCGTGTCAGGCAGCGTTAGCTTTACGTCTGCTGTCCATTCCGCTCAGACTAGTGCATATGCGGTGGTTCAGCAGGAACGCTAGTGTGCGTATATTGCGCGTGCGCACAAGGCTTATACCAGCAGCGCAAGACAGAACGCTGTCCTGGCTCTGCCTCCGAGCGGGCAGTTGACGATGCGTCCACTTCGCGTCGTCGTTTTTTGCAGCCAAACGCACTCCGCCCATTTCTGGAGGCCATCTAACCTTCCACGTGTAAGCCGCGCATGCGCCTCAAGCATTTGTATAGTTGCAATGAAATTCAGCATCAAGCGAAAACGAAAATGTTTGAAGCATTTTTAGAGATGACTTGAGTGAGTGACTGAGATAAAAAGAAGGCAGGAGAAGATAACAATCGAATGGACTACTCCGTTACCGGTTTTTCACTTTCCTTTAAGACTCTACAGTCAAGATTGAGCTTCGACAACGTTTGGGCATAGTGTGAAAGGCGCATCTATGTCTGATAAATACCTTCCGGCAGTACTTCAGCTACGTGTATCATGTCACACAGTTCTTCGCACTCCTTACGTATAACAGCATGAAAGCAATTGCACTCAACTAAATGACATCATCGAATCGTGCTGCTGTATTTCGTAAAACATTGTCTAGTAGGAATATAGACAGACACCTTGTACTAGACATCTCGACCAGGCGGAAGATCATTAAACCTGCGGTCTGATCTTTCTTTCTTTCTTGTGCACAGGTGCCCCGGCTCCGTACCGAGTTTGCCTGCTTGAGCGATTACTTTCTCATAAAGAGTTGCCTCAACTACTCTATGCATTGTTCTTTCTGGGCAATAAGAAATGCCGTAATATCTACCAACGTTCTCCTGGATCTCTGAGTCCGCGTGGTTTGGTTATTCACAGATGCCTATTAATGAAAGGCAATGTTCCAAAAGGTTGTAATTCGACGACCCGAAAAAACCCCACCAAGTCGTGTACACCGATTGCCACGAAGTACGCTCCATGTGCTTGCTTGTAATTAATCGGTGAGATTACTTCCAATAAAATAAAGAATTGGCTTTAAGTTTCGAATTTAATGAGACGAAGCGAGTTCAATTTCTAAACTATAGTATTAATGCAATAGGCACTCTACGTCTCCCCACGAGACCAGGCAAGCATTCTTGTATTTAGAGCTCTTTAGCTAAATTTTCTGCGCCGTTCGCTTGTTTGCCCTCACATCTCCCAAAGAAAATAACTGCCCCAACCATCGCTTCTTTAACTTAAACTTGCAATATAGTGTACTTTTTCAAAACGCTTCTCTTTGCAGATTTACAGTTTTGCAGTTGCCGAAATGTCGATTTGCGCATATCCCAGAAGTGCGCGTGAATGATTTAGCTTATCGTTTTAAAAAAGTATCATGTTACTCACAATTGTGCGAAATCACTAGCCCTGCAGATGCTTTTAGGGGTTTTTGTTGTGTCTGGACAGTCTATCGTTTGAGCTGTTTGATTACACGCGCGACCTAGCGCGACCTAGTATGAGCGAATCGTGCCTGCCACCTGTGAGGCAGCCTGTAGGACAACACGTTTACATTCTCTTTCGGGGACATAGATGGCGCTAGTCGCATTGACACCACCGAAAGCCTAGGAAGACTCCGTGTCACTGAAGAAAAAATAAACAAATAAATCGGCGGTTTTTATTTTAAACAGAATTGTAAGATTATCTGCCAAACTTTAACAACTTTATTCATGTGATTTTAAATTGCCTCCACTGTCTCATGCTAATGGTAAGAGGCGTATGATTGTGGTACCTGCTTTAAAAAAGGCACGAAGATGTACACCACGTCAACTTTTCTAGACATTCATTTCATAAAGACCACTGGGTAATGCAGAATTTCTTAAACAGAACATACAGCTACAGTGAAGACATAACAAAGACCCAATAGAACGCGATTATCCCGGAATACAGCGTTTACATTTTTTTTAACAAATGCTGTGAGCCATGGTCATTGATTTCTACTGCGCCATTGATGACGGGAACTACTTGATACGTCAATGAGCGCAATCCCGTAAAGATTACACAATTGAATAATAACCGCACTGTATCTAAGCACCCTTTACCAGATTTGTCGTCTGTATATACTTTTTCATGGCAGCGTATGCTTTCTACTTTGTAAAGCTTTTATTTGCCTGTATTTCCCCTTACACAATGTCGTGATGGTATCTTATTGTGTATACGGGCATGCATGAGGTGAACGAAATTAATGTAACACGCATGCTGATTGATTTAAACACAGCAACCTTGACTGTACTGATATGTCCGCATAAAAGTGTGCAGAGCAACAATCTTCGTCTTCTGCACGCAAAAAAAACAAAACAAAAAAACAGAATTGTAGCTAAGTCGCTATGACGATGCCCTGCTGAGCTCGAGGTCGCAGGTTCGATCCCGCCTGAGGCGGCCGCATTCCGATGGGGCGGAATGCAAGAATGCTCGTCTACCGTGCATTTGGCGCACTTTAAAGGACCACAGATGGTATAAATTAACCCGGGGTCCCCCACTATGCGTGCCTCATAATGGGATAGCGGTTATCAAAAAGAAAATCAACGAAAAAAAAAGAAGTATTGCAATGTATGCGAGGGTACATTCGCACCTAACAGACTTGACAAACTAAGCAAATTCAGAAACCGAAATGCTCTTGCTTATCGGGACGACTCTGAGGAAAGCGACATGGCAAGAACATGTTTGTTGATCGCGTGCTGAAAAAGCTAGTGGTGTGTTGTCTTCCCGTACCATGTGGCCGCAGTTACAGTGGTCCAACCGTCCCTTAAAAATGACGGTTGGATTTGAAAAAAAAAATAGCATGAAAAAATTAAATTTTGCGTGTTGTTTTCTTGCCGTGCACTGTAAGGCACTTGGCGGTATCATCCGTTACTTGATACTTGCATAATTGTTGAACGAAGCTAAGATCACCTCACACCAGAAACTATTGAGGCTGAAGCCATAGCAAGGCTCGGTGATACGTCTGCCAATAAATGACTTTCTCAGGTGTGCCAACACGTGCTTTCTATACAGGTGGTCCTGTTCATTTAGTTTTTTTTTTTCAATTTTCGGTAACGGCGCGTTGACATTTCTAGATGGTGCCATTGTCTGTTTTATAGATATGTTTAGTAGCCTCAGTGTTACAAATAAACCAATTAAAAGTAGCACCATCTTTGTGTGTACGTGTTTTCTTCGGTGTCCGCGTGTATAGTTCACTCAGTGTATTAATTATAACACCTCCCAGAGACATGCGCATAGCATTACGTTAGAAGCCCTGCGACGTGGAACGTATAGTGTATAACACGATGTCTTAAAGCGGCTTAAAAATGATCAAAACTTGGGATGATGTTATGATGGAGATAACTAAACTGTGCCTGCCACTGATAGATCACATACAGTTTAAGATGGGCGTTGCTTACGCTCAGCTCCACTCGGATTTCACCCGCTGAGCCACTGCAGCGAACGGCGTTGAGTGCGCTTCTTTGATGGTGGTGGTGGTGAAAAACATTTATTTGTACGACAAAACGTACGAGGAGGTATGCTCGGGACGACCCTAAAGAGGCCGCCCCTTACAAACACTAGGTGGAGTCCCTAGTACGGGACCCCAGTGGCAGTAGCCGCCGCCTGGGCGCGCTTAACCAGGGCGTTTTGGGCCCGTAGGTCTGAGCAGCCAAGCAGGGCAGCCTCCCAGTCCTCCCGGGTAGGGTTGGGTAAGGGGAAAAAGGCAGGGTTGGATGGGCAAGCCCACACCATGTGGTAGAGGTCCGAAGACTTCTCCGCACAGTGCGGGCAAGCTCCAGTAAAGGTCGGATCGAAATGTTTAAGAGCCGCCGGGCACAGCATAGTGTTCGTGAAGAGATGGAGCAGGAGACGCTCCTCCTCCTTTTTAAGGCCTCTACACGGGCGGGGGTAGAGCTCGTGGCCGGATTGATAGTAAGCTGTAATTTCTGTATACGAGTAGATTGGGTTGGGGGTGGAGTCCTGATCAGCGGGGTCAGAGAAAAAAGGAGCCCGGTGAGAAAGCGCGCGGGCGGCAGCATCCGCTGCCTCATTTCCCTCTAATCCCATGTGAGCAGGAGCCCAAACGACGTATCGGGGGTCGGGGTCCCCGGTTCAGCAGCTAGATTGAAGAACGCGATAGGCCAGGAATGGTATCTGACCCTGTTCGTAGTTCCGACAGGCCCCTCGCGAGTCGGTAATGATGGTTTGAGAGCGAGAATCGGATGCAGCCAACGTGATGGCGACTTCCTCCGCATATGTTATGTCTCTAGCGCGAAAGCTAAGGCCGTTAACTGTTTTGCCTTCGTGGACCACCGCGGCCGTAAACCATCCCCCATGGTGTGGGCCGGTGGCATCCACGTAGAAAACGCCGGGTTTGGAATCATAATGGCGCGCCAGGGCCTCCGCCCGAGCCAGGCGTCTGCCATCATGGTATGCGCATGCCATGTTCCGGGGAAGAGGGCGCACGTGCAGGGCATAGCGTCATTCTTGTGGCGTACGTACGCGCTCTTCCATCTGTCTGAGAGGTTGGAGGTGTATTCGGGCAAGGAGGCGGCGACCCGACAGTGTCTGAGAAAGACGTGTGATTTGGTTGGTAAGATGAGCTTCCTTGAGCTCCCGATACGTGTTCACCATCCCCAGGCCCAGAAGGCGCTGGTTAGAGGTGCTGACCGGGAGATCAAGGGCCCGCTTAATCATCTTTCAGAGGATGACCTCAAGGGCGTTCTCCTCATGCTTGCGGAGATGGAGGTATGGAGTCGAATACAAGATTCGACTAGTCACAAATGCATTAGCCAGCCGCAAGGCATCTTTGCATCTGAGACGCCCGCGCTTGTTGGAAACCCGGCGGACCATGCGGCCCACCTGGTCCCCCACCTTCCGCAGCTTCCCTAGTGTTGTGTCGGACCGGCGGTGTTGGTTGATGAAAAGTCCGAGGACTCTAATTTCATGTTGTTCAGGGATTCGACCATACTCTAGAGAGAGAGCAATTTTGGACGTGCATTTGGGCGAGGGGCGGAGATGCACGAATTCAGACTTTTGGGGGGAACATTGGAGGCCACAAGCGTGAGCATATCGATCCACTATGGTCGTCGCTTGCTGCAGGTTGGCCTGCATGTATCCCAAAGAGCCTTGCGTGGCCCAGATGGTGATGTCGTACGCGTAGAGTGCGTGTTGCACCCCCGGGACAGCCTCCAGCTGGGCAGGCAAGTTCTTCATGGCCAGATTGAACAATAGGGGGGAGAGGACAGCGCCCTGTGGTGTACCTCTGGACCCTAGAGTGTATGGGCCATGTTCGGTGTCCTGTATGTGCAAGTATGCGTGTCTCTGTGTTAGAAATTGTAAGACGTACTGAAAAGCGTTACGCCCACAGTTGGTTTGAGAGAGATGAATTAGGATGATTTCATGAGTGACGTTGTCGAATGCTCCCTTAAGGTCCAAGGCCAGAACCACCTTGTCGTTATGGGGGCATTCGATGGGGTCTAGGACTTCCCAATTAAGTTGGAGGAGGACATCCTGTGCGGATCTGTGGGGGCGAAACCCGAACATGGTGTCCGCAAATGTGTTATGGTCTTCCATGAAAGTAGACAACCAGTCCCGCACCATCGTCTCCATTAACTTGCCCACACAAGAGGTGAGAGAGATGGGGCGGAGGTTGTCCGGATTTACGGCTTTGCCAGGTTTAGGAATAAAGGTGGCAAGTGCTGTCTTTTAATCGATAGGGAGGGGCGCTTCTCCCAGCCAGATAGAATTGGAGTATGCCAACAGTGAATTGTAAGTCGAGTCTGGTAAATTTGCGAGGAGCTTGACTGTAATTTTGTCCCGTCCGGGTGCAGTGCCACGTTTCATTTTGGCCAGGGCTGCCTTCAGGTGGTGGAGCTGGAAAGGTTGATCCAGCTCGGCATTCTCAGAGCCTGCATATGAGTATGCCGTCCCTCGGGTATCCTGGATAGTGCACAGGTATTGGTCGCTGAGCTTGTGTGCTAGCTGAGTTGTGTTACCAGCAAAGCCGTGGATGGCGCGCTGCAAGTGTTTCTGCGTTTCAGTGCGGGTTTGTGTGGGGTCAATGAGGGCGCGAAAGAGACGCCATGTGTTTCGGCTGGACATTTGTCGCGCAGCCGTATTGCAGCGGCTAACCCAGTTCGAGTCGGCGATCTGGGCCGCATACTCTGCCGCCTTCTGGGTAAGCTCTGCTATGCGAGATTTTAGTTGCCTATTGTGTTTCTGATGGCGCCATCGGCGGACGAGGCTGTGCCGGGCTTCCCAAAGGTGGAGGAGGTGGTTATCCACATCCGAGACCGCCTCTGAGAGTTTGATGTGTGTTTCCGTAGAACGCAAGCGAGAAACCAATTGCTGGGACCAGGCCTGGTAGCCGTGCGTGTGTGAGAACAGTGTCCTGCCAATTTTGTCTGAATTTCGTCCAATCTGGGATGTGGGCTTGTTTGAAGGGTTGTGCCATGGTATTGACCCAGTCGGCGAACTGAATGTTGCGTGTGAATGTCAAATCCGGACAGGTGTCCCTGGTCACGGAGTTGCCAATCCGAGTTGGGTGGACAGGGTCAGTGTGAAGAGTGAGGCCCAGCGTGGACGTAAGCTCCGCCAACTTGCGGCCACGTTTCTCTTCACCGCGGTACCCCCAGACCCGACTGGGGGCGTTGAAGTCGCCCACAATCAGGAGGGGGTCCCGGCCCGCAAATCTCAGCGCACTACTGAAGAGGTCCGCGAATGAGACGTTTTGGAGTTTTGGAGAGCAGTATACGTTGAGGATGTGAATGGATGGGTCCTGTTTGCGGAGCGGGAGGAGAGTCACCATTACGTAGGAATAGTCGGTTTGGAGGTCAAGATCGACCTTGTTAGCTGTATAATTTCGATGAACGCAGAGACAAGACGAGGGGTCCTGCTGGAACGTCGAATAGTTCGTAAGGGTGGCGCCCTTCCCTGGCTCTTGGAGGGCAACCACCGCGGGCAGACGCTCAAAGGTTGAGAGGAAAAGTCGGAGGTCCGCTCTCTTGGTGCGAGAGCGGAGGCCCCGACAGTTGCACTGGGTTATGATGATGGGGGACGCCGATTTGGAGTCTTTGATGAGCGTGTCTGCCCGAGACTCGATCGGCGCGCAGTCAGCATGGCTCCAGGACAAGAATCCAAGAGCACGGATCCTCACACTCCGCTCAGCTGGCACTGTAGCGGCGCAAGGACAGCGTTCGACGTCCCGTCGCCGGCAAGAGCATTGTGAGCTCGCTAATTACTAGGTTCCTGTGTGAAAATTGTTAGGATACATCGGTCTGGACAGAGTGGACCGCAAACGCTCATCTAAAACTGTTACGATTTAAGTCAGTCGCCACATAACTTGCCAAAGATAAAGTAGGCGGCACTATACGGTGGATCATCTTCAGCAACCTGGTATATTACGTCACGCGGGAAGTCACATCGATATACATTTGTCAGTTCCAAAACCGAGAGGACCACCTGCCACCGTGTCTCCTCTTCTTATTGCTGAAATCCTTGGTACGCTTCTCGTCAACATATTCTTCCACATTCAATCCTACGTGTTGCCACACGGCATTATATAGGAGAAATTTTACAAAATTGTACAGGCCTGTTTCTTGCAGGCAGGTATAATTGCGGGTCATGAGCACTTTATTTATTTATTTATTTATTTATTTATTTATTTATTTATTTATTTATTTATTTATTTATTTATTTATATTTCATTATTGCTTAGAAATGCTCAAGTACGATGCATTGCACGAGGTTGTAGCTTTTAGTAAAGAGATTTATTGACAGTCTTGAAAAGGGAGGCGTCAAAGTGGAGCGCGATGTCGAAGTGTGGACCAGTCCAGTCCAGCGCGGTATTGACGAAAAAGGCGCGGAAGTAGTCTACACATAGGGTGAGGATGAACAGCATTGTGATGGGGCTTATGCGCCTTGGCAAGTGATCAACTGGAATAAGTTGAGTCGGCGGCACGAATAGGTGCCGTAACTATGTACGTCAATTATAGCACAAATAAATAAAAAATAAAAAGCGCACGTTTCGACGAGGACAGAAACTGAAGAAAACATACAGCACACGTGCTTCGTTCTTGTCCTGTACATTTATTTTTTTGTCATCTTCTACGTTTGACCCATTTATTATTTCACTATAACGAACCAACTAGCCCGGCAACACGTGTAACCAAGGTACCCCCTCCCTCAAAAGTTTTCGGAACACAGGATCCGAGCAAAATCTCAATTTCAACGCAGCCTATGCACAGGTCCTTCAACCGAAAGGTAGAGTTGATACTTCTCCGTACAATCATCACATTTCTGACATACATTTCACACTCTGTGGTGAAGTAGAGTTGCAGTCTGGGTCAGTCGGTACATATTCTTGAGAATTTAAACGAGTCAAAAGATGAACTGTGGTGAAGTCGCGAGAAAAATTCTCATTCTTATTCTCATTTGCCGTGCTCCGAAATATTCCGAGGGTGGCTGTACGTCAGTTAGTGCGGTGACTTTCACGATTAAGGCCGCTTGTAAATTATCTAGCTACCTTGAGGCTATTGATATATTCACGTGTGCTTACCACCGCAAACGCAACGCATGATAGTGATGCAGTGGAAGCGAGCTGTAAACTAAGCGTTTTGCAACACCTCGATCTTTCTTGAAGGCACTTCTTTTTTTCTTTCGAGAGAGAGAGAGAGAGAGAGACAGAAAGTCTGTCGTATGGCGGGGAGGTTAACCAGAGCTATAGTTAGGGTTGGCTACCGTGCATGAAGGTAAGGCTGAGGGGATAGAAAGCGAAAGACAGAGAATCCCGCAAAGCCCATAACGCGCACACAATCCAACGGCAGCACGCAGCCCTCGCAGAGTCTATCATGTAGGCCCGTAGAAATCAGGAACTGGAGCCGTGCAGATGTGGCTTTCTGTGCAAAATTCAGTCTCGTCGAGTAGACTGCACATCACTTGTCTTTCGGTGTTGTAACGTGTGCAGAAACGAAGAATGAGGCATGTGAGGATCTCGTGGCCGCTCCAGGTGTCGCAGGTTGGAGTGTCAGCAATCCATATATGAAGAAGCCATAAGTTGGTAAACGTAACGCCGAGCCACAAACGATGCAGCATGGTCTGTTCGCATCATAGCGGCAGTCGTAGTCGTAGGTCAGGAGAAAACCAACCTAGACGAGATATGGCGAATACGTTGCAGGCCTGCACGGGCAACGTACAGTCAACTGAAAATGTTTACGGACCACGGGATCTCATAAAACGTCCACTTTCCGCGCAGCCTCACAAGGCAGCCTAGTGTTGGCATTTATAAGCTTGTATACCAGTATATGTGAACAACATGGCGATTTTCGGTTTTACTGACTACTCTTGCAGGCTGCTCGGAAATTGGACGTTTTCTGACATCCCGTGGTCCGTAAAGTTTTTTGGTTGACGGTACATTCAGGGGATTTCGACCGAAGTCCGGTCACAGCGCCAGTTCTCGAAAGTGCAATCAAAACGCACCTACCACTGTTATGTGCAGTTCGGGCGGCTTCGTTGGTCCGGCTATTCCCACGAATACAGCTGTACCGTGGAATACACTGAAAGAGTACGTCATGCCATTGTCGTGTATGTAATGATATTGCTTCTTTATTATTCCGGTTTATTTATAAGAGTAAGCATGAAAGTGGCAGGCAAGAGGTGTTATTCGCACCTGACTAAGGCCTGCCAAACAAATATTAGCTGTGATCAGACTTTTACAGTTATACATTGGCATAAAAAAGGTAAGATTTTCAAATATACGGGACCGGTTGTTCATTGAATCCGCGGCGTATTGTACTTACCTTGTTTTGCAGGGTCACCAGTCATGCTGTGGTATTCCGTTCTGTGTTTGGTTGCACTTTATGTAACAATGCAGTACCAATAAGCGCAATCCTCTATACTCTGAGTGCAAACTTTCGCGTGCGCTCTGTGACAAGAAATGCATGGTTCAAGTTGCATTTATATTTGTCGTATTCTACTCTAAAGGACTCCGTGAAACAACAAGGCGAGGTTGCCATCAGCCGATTAAAAAAAAATAACAATAACAGCTGCATGAAAACGAATAACTTCGCCAGATTTTCGTTCTAGTGTATGCAGTTTTTTTTATTCTCGGTCACAAACATTGCAGAGTATATTTCTCTCGGAGTGTCGAACATGCAGCAGAAAGTCAATGTGCTCGAGACGGAACTTTTTTAATGATTCCGTACAGCGCGCATGCGCCCGCTTATGCTCAGTTCTTAGCCGACAATATACGGGGCAGTATGTGTCTCATATACGGCGTAGATTGAGATTGATTATGACAGTTGTTTCCGTCTTTTTGTATGTAGGCTAGCCGATAATACAATTTTACGAGATAAGCTTTATTTCTCTTCAAGTAACCGGAACAAGCACCAAGCTACAGGAAGGATAGTGACATACAATGATTCTTTTCTTTTTGTAGTTACTGATTTGCAACCCTGAACAATCAAGAGGCTTCTTGTGGCTTAGCGCTTGCATTCTTTTATCGTGCCTGGCGTTTTATGAGGTTACAATTAACTTAGAATGCTGTGTACTTACCGAACTCTTATTTAGTCAGTTTTACTTATAAAAATCGTGCATGAGTTCGGCGCATGCTTTACGGTCACATTATACAAATTTTTTCCGCGACATATTTGACGTTTCGCTGGCTCGCTGATCTGACACTTCACCAGCATCGCTAATAGCGCATGTGATACGCCGAGAGAGCACACCACCATGTGAGATGCTGCTTGTACAGAAAGGACGGAGCTGATGGTCCAGGGAGATTAATCAGAAACATACCTATATTGCGGACACGGTGTCATCCGAGTGCAAGACGCCACTTCCCTTTTCACTCTAGTTTCTCCTGACAAGCATTTCTGGTGTCCGCATATTTCATATACTTTATACATTAAACAAAAGAAAAGAAAAGAAATCGTGTCCCGTAAGCAGCAGCAAACCGGTGTAGGTACACATTTTATTGAAGAAGAAGGTCCCCCTTGGCATCGATGAATGAAGGAGTTACTCTCTACTCTAAAGGGGGGGGGGGGGGGGGGCATTTGTTGGCTTCAAGTCCAGGGTAACGTTTCTTGGGTTGCGTTGCTTTTTATTCTCAAGGCGCGCTTTAGAGCAGTCCTGGGAATGTGCCTCGTAGAAGGTCGATCGCAGCTCAAAGTTGAGTTTTCCCCATTTCTTGAGAATTCATGCTCACAATACTTGCCTACCTCTCGTCGTCTTCTTTTATTCAGACACATTCGAAATTTCAGTGACGTATTTTACACGCATGCAGGATGCCTCTACTTTCAGTTCGTTATAGCTATTCGACTTGTACCCGCGGCTACAGACTCGCATCGCCAGCGGCAAAGTGTTTATTACGGACCTCTGGCTCGCATGCTCTGCTGTTTCCGTCGACAGTTAGGTTGATGGCCGCATCACGCTGTGTATCGTGCAGCGGTGATGGGGAAAGTGCGCCCAAAACCACAAATAGCACAGGACGGGAAGCCCGAGAGGGTAATCTCTCTGTGCGGCCGTGCCTGGTAAGCTGTCGTGCCTTAATTGCAGCTTACACATATGTGATGATGCTTCGCACTCTGCCTGAGCTGGCAGCTCCCATTCCCTTTACTCCGTAGATCCTGCAAGAGGGCGGTGCTCGAGCTTCAGCTGCTTTCGCGAGGCGGCTGTTAAACTGCAATATACTCGTAAAATTGAGCAGAATCCTTTTCAACACCGCAC